>NW_007487741.1:0-286 GCF_000475195.1 Diaphorina citri
AAAAACAGACTTCAGAAACAAAATCAGCGCATTACAAACTCATTCGATTCAAATTTCCACTGGGAGAATAATAATTGTCGGATATACGAGTATAAATAGTCACTGTCTGTACAGTCAGTGCTGTCACCCATCCAATTAGTAACCACGCTCGTTGTTACTTACCCAAAGTTCCTCCCCGACCAGGTACGAGTCCAAATAGTTGACAATGTTCGGATGCTTGTTTTCTCGCATCACTAGGATTTCATTGATAATCAGTTCTTTCTTGGGCTGCTGGGCGAGCGTCATT
>NW_007487742.1:0-286 GCF_000475195.1 Diaphorina citri
GGTGGTATTAAGTTCATAATGCTGTTTTTATGGAAAAAGTTCCTTAAGGGTGTCGGCCATTGGGGGTTTTACCCTAGTATTTACTAAAGAGGTAGGTAGGTGCATTATTGGGGTCATTAGAACTATACTGATGTTCCCAAATCGATAACCTTCCAGCTTTCCACCCGGAGTCTTTAGAAAGAACCTGTAAAGTCTACTACCCAGCGTCGCGTGGCGTGGAAACCTTCAGACAGTCTGATAAAGTTGTTCATCACATCTGAGGTTCCAGAGAATTTGGAGACAGCAG
>NW_007487743.1:0-286 GCF_000475195.1 Diaphorina citri
AATCTAATGACACCTAATTAGGCAATTAGTCGAAAGGTCGAAACACCTCTACTTTCGGAAACCAAAATGATCAGAAAATGTGTATGTATAGATATATGCACGAAACTTCGAATGAATGAAACACTTTACTCTTCAAACTGTTATTATTGTTGATGATGAGAATGTACCTAATCGTTGTTCCAGATGTATTTTTTTCTTTCCTTTGAATGAATGGAACAAATGAATGAAATAATCATATGCGTGATTGACTTACTTGGAGATTGGACCTCATGGTTCATTCATTGTT
>NW_007487744.1:0-286 GCF_000475195.1 Diaphorina citri
CCCATGTTATTTCTCTCATCTCAAGTTATTAAGGAATATTCCTACCCAATTTCAAACTAAATTAAGGAGCTATCCGCCTTGCCAAGTCAAGAAAGTTTGTCCGCACTACTAGAGATATACCCACTATGAGGATTGTTTTCCACAGGTTTTTTGTTCTCTTTTTTTTATCGAGCCTTTTAGTGAGAAAAAGTTCGAAATTAATCATTCTACCTCCTTTGAAGCACGAAAGACCGACTTTATTCACCTCATCTTCTCTCGGGATGATCTGGTGCAGGGATTTCAAACT
>NW_007487745.1:0-286 GCF_000475195.1 Diaphorina citri
ATTTTTAAGCTTTGCAATCAGCTCACAAATTTGGTCAGCAGTCACAGATAGTTGCTCGTTGGTATCTACAATCTTCTGCACCATGGTTTTGAAGCCCTCATTTATCTCCTGGTCTTTGGACGGAGCTTTTTTCTTGGTTTTTTCAGGGTTGGATTCAGAGTTGGCAACACGCTTTCTTTTTTCTTGAGGAGGAGGGGTAGGCTCTTTCAGCGCGGGGTATTCTTCTTTTTCAGTAGGCGGATTAATTTGCAAAGACGTAGTTTTGCTATCATCTTCAGTGAGCGAT
>NW_007487746.1:0-286 GCF_000475195.1 Diaphorina citri
TTTTAAGTGAAGTACCTCTTGCTATTTTTCCTTTCCAAAAAACAACATGACATTTTTTTCTTTCGTCAGACGGTTCAACTATGCGTTAAAACATGTCGTTCACGCCAACATAACGTTCAAAACTGGACGTGTTTTGGGCTATGTCAACTAACAAGAATGGCTCAAACTTTACAAACGTTTCATCCGATTTTTTTCCGAATGTCCTGTCCAATGTAATTTAAATGAGAGTGTCCCCACTACGCACGACAGGATTTTTTTCCGAACGAAAAGTGGGAGCGGGCTTGAA
>NW_007487747.1:0-286 GCF_000475195.1 Diaphorina citri
CCGCATGCGGCCCGCGGGCCGCGGGTTGGACAAGCCTGATGTAGAATACATTGTAGATATTGTAAATATTGTAAAGTTTTTCTTTTTTAATGTCCAAAAAAGAGCGTCGAATACTTATTGTGTCTATTGTATAGATATGTATCTTTGAAGCCCTGTTTTTCATGTTTATTTACTTCCAGAAATATTTTTCTTTTGAATAAAAAAATATAAACATGTGTGTATATTCCAAGAGCATTGTGAGATTTTAATAGGATTTTTTCTAAAGCTACATGAGGGTTAGTCATAT
>NW_007487748.1:0-286 GCF_000475195.1 Diaphorina citri
TAGTACCTACCCAATCTATTTCATCCCTACAAAACCTATTTCATAATCCTATAGTCTGTCCCAGTTAGCTTGAGAATGAGACCGTTATCAAAAGAAAAAGCAATGTTGTCAAATGTAATACATGTGTAAGTATCTATCTATTTAGTTTCAACCATAAATTCCTATATGTATTGGCAACGCTGGAAGATATTGTTTAGAATCCTCTCCCTAAGTCGTATCGTGTAATGAGAGCATTTGATTGGATTTTACGTCTTACACTCTCACAGTTTGAGCCTAGGGAAAAAAA
>NW_007487749.1:0-286 GCF_000475195.1 Diaphorina citri
GATCATACCCATACCAATGGCTGCATATGAGACACATGACTATAAAACACCTGGCACTTATAAAGGTAAGTAGAGAGGGAAAAGAAGCCTCGTTAGCTTGGGTGGTAGCGCGCCCGCCTTGTAAGCGTGAGGTCACGGTTTCTATTCTCGCCAGGAGCGAAATTTATCCTTGTTAATTGGATAGAAAATCATCTTGAAACAACCTTTGAGTGAGGCGAAACTCGGGTCGGTGTAATGAAAATCCCTAACAAAGAACCCTAGTCAAGATGTAAAATAAGGTTAAGCA
>NW_007487750.1:0-286 GCF_000475195.1 Diaphorina citri
AATTTACGGTTGGGTGCCCTTCGCACTCAACCTTTGCTATTTCTTTAGCAAGGGAAATATCAGGCTGGTATCCTCCCTGTTTACTTAAAGGTACCCAACTAGACTTGAGTGAAATACGCGTTTTTTTTCCAGGAGGTTTGATAGAGAGAACTGTAAAGGCTAAGGTCTTATCGTCCCGAATTCGAAGAGATAAGAAAGACAGGATAGGAGAAAGCCAGCCTTTCCGAGAACAAACCTTATCCCTTCAGGATAATATCCGCCCCGGACGGGAATCGAACCAGCGAAA
>NW_007487751.1:0-286 GCF_000475195.1 Diaphorina citri
ACAAGAATGGAGAAGGCTGGTGGGGGAGGTCAAGGACCCTCGCGGTCTGTGAAGACCCTGGAGTAAGTAAGTAAGTATAGTAACATTATTGCGTAAGATTTGGTCAGTTCCGATAATTTCCGTGTGAAAAATGCCACATAGTAACATCAGTGGGTAAGTTTTAGTAAGTTCCGACCATTTCCGAGTGAAAATGCCGTAATATCATCATTGGGTAAGTTTTGGTATAGTAACATTATTGCGTAAGATTTGGTCAGTTCCGATAATTTCCGTGTGAAAAATGCCACAT
>NW_007487752.1:0-286 GCF_000475195.1 Diaphorina citri
TTTAAGAGAGTAAAAAATGTCGTAGGTCTAGGTGAAAAATTATAGTTAAAAGCGTGTTTCTAATAAAGAGAAAAAAAATAAGAGAAGTGTTTCGAATTAATAATTTAACATTTAAAAATAAATAGTAAGAGATGTTTTTTCAAGTGCGTTACAGTGTTTTCCTTCTAAAAATAATGTGTTTTGTGCGTAGAAAGTGTTAGTTTTAACATATTTCTTGTAGAAGTCGAGATAATACAAGTGACCATAGGTGATACACTGAAAAATAGCATTGTTGCACCTATGGCCA
>NW_007487753.1:0-286 GCF_000475195.1 Diaphorina citri
GCCAGCCATTCCGATATAAGATAAAATACGTCCCGAGCGGGAATCGAACCCGCGTCCTGTTTAAGCAACCCACGACTGTTTGAACATTTCATTAGGACGGTATCCTACATACCTACCTAAAAATTGCATTTTAAACCTTTTTCATAAATTTTAACTGTAAAATTATGAAATAGGTAACTTTTAACTATAAAATATTATGAAAAAAGTAATTATGGCTATTCATAAAACATTTATAAATGATAAAATTATGTAAAAAAAATGACCTCTCTGGGATTCGAACCCCACC
>NW_007487754.1:0-286 GCF_000475195.1 Diaphorina citri
CTTGCTCATGTCAAGTGTTGCATCAAGGCATTGCTAGGAGAAGTAAGTTCTGTTTGTCTTTCCTTCTATTGTGCTTGTACAATAGCATACCTTTCAATATGAGACTGTATACCTGTAGCACGTTCCTCTAACAAATATGTACTCCCTACTCTTCACTCCATAAAAAAAAGGCCATGGGTTCCAGAATAAACATGGTACTTACCGGCTGAACTTACAAGTCCCAATAAATGAAAGAAAAAACCCTTCCTTCTTATGAAGGATCAGTTTTCCTGTTTAAAGAATTTTT
>NW_007487755.1:0-286 GCF_000475195.1 Diaphorina citri
GCACTAAAAACTGACCATCGAAATTTTGACCCGATTACATTACTTTCCTTCCTATAGGATAAGGAAAGTAAAAAGGGATTGTGAAAGAAAGGAGGAAGATTGAAAAGATTGAAGATTGGCAAAAGAGAAGGTAAGTAAGGAAGGACTGGATAAAAGAAGGTGTTTGTACGAAAGGAGGAAAAGAGAGAACATTGGGAAAGGAGTAAGTTGATAAAGGAAGGGGTAGACATGTGTTTTCCCAAGTTTGTGAATGTAGAACTAACATTGCGGTATATTTTGTATTTGG
>NW_007487756.1:0-286 GCF_000475195.1 Diaphorina citri
TCGAACTCGCGGCCTAGGGCTTACAAGGCAGACGCACTACCAACTAAGCTAACTAGGCTGGCGAGAAACATTTTTAAAAATAATAAAACAAAAGATGAGATTCCCTCCCGAGATAAATTTTATTCTAAAGAGATAAAATTCGTTCTCCGAAAGGACGGCTTTCTCCTATCCTGTCTTCCTTCTCTCTTCGCTTTCGGGACGATAAGACCACAGAGTTACAGTTCCCTCTATCAAGCTTCTTTTTTACAGTTACCTCTATCAAGCCTCAGATAAGGTTCGTTCTCGG
>NW_007487757.1:0-286 GCF_000475195.1 Diaphorina citri
TGTTGTGGTTCTCGAGATAGAGCGATCAGTGTGTGAACTATGAACTGTGAATGGATCTCGTTCTTATAATATAAGATTGGATATTGGACACTTCATTATAGTTATTTTTTTTTAATAGTGTTCTCGTGTATGAATATTATGTATAACACTCAGGGATGGTGCAGTGGAAGAACGTGTCAATCTCTGTACTATGTGAGGGAATTAACCTTTGGCCGTTCCTCCTCTCCCTTCAACTTCCGGTAAGAATTATTCCTGTCGTTGCCTCCTGCACTTGAATCCTTACAAG
>NW_007487758.1:0-286 GCF_000475195.1 Diaphorina citri
ATTGAACATGTGACGGAGATACAAGATATGGTGGAACAGGTAGCGTGCTTATCAAACCTATTTGCCTTTGTATTTTGTGTTTAACTTGTCTCGGTGATGTAGTGGTCAAGACGCTCGCTCGGTAAACAGGAGGGCGTGGGTTCAATCCCAGCCTGCCAGTCTATTTAGCTTGGAGGGTAGCGCATCTGCCTTGTAAGCGCTAGGTTGTGGGTTTGATTCCCGCCCCGGGTGAACTTTATCCTAAACAGATAAGGTTCGTTCTCGGAACGGCTGGCTTTCTCCTATC
>NW_007487759.1:0-286 GCF_000475195.1 Diaphorina citri
CTCTCTCTCTCTCTCTCTCTCTCTCTCTCTCTCTCTCTCTCTCTCTCTCTCTCTCTCTTTCTCTCTCTCTTTCTCTCTATCTTTCTCTCTCTCTCCCTCCCTCCCTCTACTGTCCCTACTATCAACGGCTATAACAATATAACTATGCAAATACCTACGAATAATTTGTAGTTGCAACAATAAAAAATAATTAGGTATAAAAGATTGCAAAAAAAAAGTAAAAAAATGCAAATACGAATTATTAGCGCTAAAAACATAATTGGCCAGGCTGCACGAAACCTGTATT
>NW_007487760.1:0-286 GCF_000475195.1 Diaphorina citri
GACAGGAGACTCTGGTACGAAGATGAGGGTAATGAAGGCCACTACTAGGGAGACACCGCCGCCAATTGCCGCCACTATCTGCCAGTTATCCTGCGAATAGGAGAGGGAATGGTTTGGACTTTTAGAGTATGCACTGCATAAGGACAGTGCTCTTCATCTGGTTAACACAAAGCAATGCGGCTTTCGGCCGCTGCGCTGCTTTTGATATTTGTTATTATGAGGGAGAAGTCGATAGATATTACTTACCTTGAACACCAGACCCAGTATATTGAGTTCGCCGAAATGA
>NW_007487761.1:0-286 GCF_000475195.1 Diaphorina citri
AGAACAGGTAAAGATGGTATCTATTTTTAGTACTCGCATCGGGAAGCACTGTGCAATGTACCTTCCTCCTTTAAAGATGTTGGAAATCGCCAACGAACGTTGATAATGTACAGATCGTGTGTAAGCACCTTGGACGGGCTCATACGAGCCTCTTTGGATTTGAAATGTTTTTTGTTTGGTTAGTACAATGTAAACATTGAAGATTTTTGAGAGATTTTCCACAATTCGAAGATTTTGACCTGTAGCTTTCCCAATTTGTTGTAAAGTATGCTTTTCCGAGTTTTTC
>NW_007487762.1:0-286 GCF_000475195.1 Diaphorina citri
GAAAAGCTTCAGATCCAAGTCTGCCGGACCATCTGTGAACTAGGTCTGAAGAGTTTTCCGCCACTCACGCTCAACTGCCTGACAGACCGCGATCTTTGTTTGTCTGAGCGAGAATGGGGGTCATAACAGATGTATACCTAAACGCAGCATGCACGGTTTCGATACTCAAGGTCCCCGGTTCGATCGGCCGCACAGAGTTAGGTCGACTGGTATTGAGAACCAAGTGTCAGAAGCACTTAATTATGCTGACAGAAAACGGTATCCATTACATTGGTCAATTACATCT
>NW_007487763.1:0-286 GCF_000475195.1 Diaphorina citri
TCTTCTTACGATTCTCAATTCTCAGATCTCCATCGCACTTCTCTACGATAAACCTAGGAAAAAATGATCATAATAATATCTGTGCATGAGAGTGAGAATCCTGCCATTAAAGCCTTAAAAATAATAATAACCTGCCTCGGTAGTGCAGTGGTCAAAGATGCCCGCTTGGTAATCAGAAGGGGGTGGGTTCAATCCTAGTTGAATTATGTTTTTTAGTCCGTCCTTCCTTTATTAAATTACAATAGTAATAATAAAAGGTATAAGGGACGGACTATTGTATTCGCTT
>NW_007487764.1:0-286 GCF_000475195.1 Diaphorina citri
AACAGGTGACGTCGCGCGACATTGTCGCGCGATTTTGTCGCACGACAGAGGTCGCGTTGGTGGAAATCCACCTTAACGTTGAACATACCGGGGACAAAATATCAGTTGACACTTTATCTCGATAAATTATAAAAAATTAAACAGCACGAAACCGCAGACATAATAAATCAATCTGTGAGTTGGGAATTTGTTTGTATATTATTGTCCCTATATGGCTATATGGCGGTACAGAGCCATATTTCGCTTTCCGGACATCCGCACCAAATTACATGGAAATTGAATTAAA
>NW_007487765.1:0-286 GCF_000475195.1 Diaphorina citri
TGGTAATGAAGACACTGCTCTCCATACCTTACTATGCTTTGAATTCGCTGAATGGTGAACAATCCAAGGACTCTTGTACGTCTTCTGTAGTCGTGAAGGACCATGGAAGAAGCCCAGATATTTCTGGGGGTCCAAAAGGTTTTAAACCCCAATGCTTCCAACACCATGAGATAGATATGGCATCATGCCCTTATGGCATATCTCATGAACATGGACAGCAGTGTAGCACTGATCTACTGATTCCTCAAACCGTCAGGGAACCCCATGCTATATCGGAGTCGCGAAG
>NW_007487766.1:0-286 GCF_000475195.1 Diaphorina citri
AAAATCTATACGGTAAAACCTCAGAACGTCGAAATGCACGGGGACTTATTAGATTATCGAAGGTTTACAGATACAAGCCTGGATAAACCCTTCCTTTCCCTTGATAAAACCTTTCCTCTTCAGATATTGGCTTGTAAACCCATGGATAAAAGTATTTACCTCCTCGAATCTTTCTACTTTCCTCATCCTATAGGAATTCCTTATCCTTATCCTATAGGAAGGAAAGTATTGTAGGTAACCGGCTGAAATATTCTTCGATGGTCAATTGTCATTATTATTATTATTA
>NW_007487767.1:0-286 GCF_000475195.1 Diaphorina citri
GTCAAAAAGTTCGATTAACTTTATGTCCATACGTAGAACCTAATGGACCTCCTTTTCTTTGGTTTTAGTGTTGGGAAGAGGATTTTTATATTTATTTCATTTGAGAAAACGTTTCCAATTCAAAGATTTCAGCGTAATCTGATAAAGAAAAGATTTAAATGAGGAGAAGAGTAAGAAGGAGAAAAAGAATAACTCAATAATTTGTGTCCTTTTTATTTTCAGAGTTCTCTGGGTGACCATCGTGGGTTTGGTGATTCATGGACTTGGCATCGCTGCCCAACTGGTG
>NW_007487768.1:0-286 GCF_000475195.1 Diaphorina citri
TGGTTTGATAACTCATTGTCACATTGATCTGGATGAACTATAGACCTAGACTAGACAATAGGTGTTTTTTTGTTCTAGTTTTTCCTTTACTTTCTATTTACCTATAGGTAGTCTCATTCGAGCAGGATAAACAAGGTAGGTAGGTATCTATATTCTATTCTATTCTACCTAAAATTAGGTAATAAAATTTCAACACTAACCTGATGGGCAGGAACTTGTTGTCATCTCCCATCTCTTGGAATACTTCCATGGAAGCATGAGACCAACGTGCAAGGCAGTACAACTC
>NW_007487769.1:0-286 GCF_000475195.1 Diaphorina citri
GCTGCTTTTGGTAATAGATCTGGAGTTAATCATAAATGCGACCTTCGGCCGCTGGCAAGACCAGTGTACTTCGTTTCGTTAATACATACAAGGCAATGCGGCCTCCGTCCGCTGGCAAAGCCGGCTATGTAAGCTTAGTTAAAATATATAATATAATACGGCCTTCGGCCGCTGGCAAAGCTAGCTATGATCCATTTGTAAAGAATAAACATATTGCGGCCTGCGGCCGCTGCCTGCTTTTGGTAATAGATCTGTTTTCAAGCATAAATGCGGCCTTCGGCCGCTG
>NW_007487770.1:0-286 GCF_000475195.1 Diaphorina citri
TTTTTTTTTTTTTTTTTTTGACCGAACGAAGTGAATTACCTATAAGTTTTTCTTTTCTGCATGTCTGTTTTCACATTATGTATTTACTTCTAGGAGTTGAGGAATACTTACATATTATTATTTCTTGTACAGTCTCATGTTGGCGTAATGCCGTAATGGCGTCACCCTCAACCCTCGATACAAAATTTGAACTTGAACATCGAGAACGCAACAGGTGCGTGAAGTTAGCACCACAACTTTTGCTGCGAATTTGTACCAAAGCCCATCATTTAGTACCCATTTTGTT
>NW_007487771.1:0-286 GCF_000475195.1 Diaphorina citri
ACCATCTAGCTACCATAGGTACTACTGAACAGGTTAAGTACCTCTGACATCTCCGTGTTACAGGTCTCCTGTACCCAAGATCTACCAAGTATCCAAGATCTACCAAGTACCCAAGATCTTTATCTCGGATGTAATCTTGTGGCTTCAATTTGTTCTGCCTGCTCAGATCCCCACGACCTCATAGCAAGATACAGGACCTCGCGAAGCGAGATACGGGTAATATCTACATTATAGCTCGCTAGATTAAATCCCAGTGTGAGAAATCCGGATTTGACCCCTATAATGG
>NW_007487772.1:0-286 GCF_000475195.1 Diaphorina citri
AAGGAGTAAGAATAACTAAAAATTTCACGATTCTAAGCAATGTACAGACAAATCTACAATTTTATTTATATAGATGTTCTGAAGACGTGGTAATTACAATTTGAATTTTCGTAATTTTTAACTTGGATATTCATTATCATTAGTAATAGGTAGGTGGTACCAGGTACCTAGTTAAATATGAATCTGATATTTTTCAATCAGGTATTGGGTACCTATCTACTCAGACCTTTTCTAATTCAATTAATTATTTGCTTCCCTGACTATGGAAAAATACGATTTGATTGCG
>NW_007487773.1:0-286 GCF_000475195.1 Diaphorina citri
CAGCCTCTTAAAATTTACATAGTCGGTTGTCACCGATCCGAATATCAACCACACACAACGTTGCTTAGCTTGGTGACGTGATACGCTTTTCCGGTTCACTTACTGACAGTTAGTTGTGTAGGTTTGTTATTAAACCTAATTTGTATGAACGCCGTGAAAATAATTGAATATGCAATGTGACATACTAATTATGATAATTGGTGGAGATGACAAGTTTACTACCTGTAGTAAACAGCAGCTTACGTAATAAGCTAATAAAGTAATGACTTTTATGGCAGATGGAATC
>NW_007487774.1:0-286 GCF_000475195.1 Diaphorina citri
ATTAGTAATCATAGAAGTCCTTGCGTTGAAGACGTGCCGGTAATCACTCTTCAATTGCACTACTGCTTTTGCCTTGAAATATAGGAATAAAAGAACAATAATAAAATTATAATTAATATTTTCATTATATTGTCTGATGCTAAAAACTTTGATCTAGGTATACCAGCAAACTAGTTTTTATGTAGTGCCCCTAACGTATAAGATTCTTGTGGTCACAACTCCTCAAAAGAACAATTTATTCTACTACAATGATAGTCACACTGGCTGTTTTACTATCAGCCTCTGG
>NW_007487775.1:0-286 GCF_000475195.1 Diaphorina citri
AAAAAAAAAAAAAACATCCACCCCCCGTCAATTCATTGCCCAGGGAGACCACGGTTTATTTCTAAAGGTTTACAGGACAACTGGTATTCGAACCCCAGCACTTTCGGATTAGTCCGACAGTTTACCATAAAGACAAAATTCCTGAAATACGTAAAAATGAGTGGAGCTGGAGAAAGAAAAATACGACAATAAAATAAAAGATTGGCTTTTTTTTTTAATTTGAAGTATATTACAAAGGCAAGAAACATCATCGTGAAGACAAAAATAATACAAGAACAATGTTAAA
>NW_007487776.1:0-286 GCF_000475195.1 Diaphorina citri
GCCCTGAGGAGATAGATTTTAGAATAGGATATCAATCTAGTACTAGTAAAAAGGGGACACAAAATATAGTTAAAAATACTTCTCAACAGCCTCAGAGTTAGATTTTCATTTACATTCATTAAAGTGTGCTAAAATTGAATTCGAAAAGTGCAAGATTTACTACATTACACCAACCAAAATCTATCCTATCTTTTTTTCGATTTTTTCCCCTCCCCTCATTCATTTTTCTCTCCTCTTCTAATGTCGACATGGCAATTACTTTTTTTTTTTTTTTTTTTTTTTTTTT
>NW_007487777.1:0-286 GCF_000475195.1 Diaphorina citri
GGAAAGAGAGATCTAGGAGAAAATGAAAATGGAGAAGACAGCCTTATAGCACGGTGGACTGGGGATCTAAAGGTCGGTGGTTCGTGACCAAGCCAAAACAGTTAGCGTAGTGTGATAAACTTTTTGTCACAAGCACTTAGACAATTTTTACTTTCCTTATCCTATAGGAAGGAAAGTAATGTAATCGGGTCAAATTTTCGATGGTCAGTTTTAGTGTCAAAACACGTTTTGAGGTCCCTAGAGCCTAAATCCAAAGTTTCAGCCATTGGTCCGTGTGTGTGTCTGT
>NW_007487778.1:0-286 GCF_000475195.1 Diaphorina citri
GATCTAAAGACTACACTGGTTTTTCCAAGTTCAACCCTGGATTTGAGAGAACCTTTAGTAAAACCGGTCTACTGGCAAACCTATAGTCAAAGACCAACAACTGTATCTAACAGGTCCTTGTCCAGGATTTCAACGAGGGGGTGGGTGGATGCTACAAATTTTATAGGCCAATTCTTTTTAGTATCAGGTATACCTAAGTATCAGTATAGTAAATGCAGTTTGTTTGTGTTATTATGTCACAACTTTGGTGCTCACTGCAGCATTGTAGGATTTTCCCAATATCTCA
>NW_007487779.1:0-286 GCF_000475195.1 Diaphorina citri
GCCCCGGGCGGGAATCGAACCCGCGGCCCAGCGCTTACAAGGCAGACGCACTACCAACTAAGCTAACTAGGCTGGCTTCTTGAGGTTATTAGTTGCTCGGAAAAAGTCAGTCGTTTCGAGGACGACCCTCCTAATCTGAAAGATAACCAGATCGTTTATCAGGTGCCTAGCGATTTTGAAAGTGAGCAAACGATGAATATTCAGTACGTCTCGACCTTATCTGAATACATGTTTTACTGAATTCATGGCATACTAATGAATTTATTTTGTGTACAATCTGTACACA
>NW_007487780.1:0-286 GCF_000475195.1 Diaphorina citri
AGAATATTAAGGCTTCTAAGAAAATCATGTATGAAATTTGCGATAATGGATGGCAATGAAAAATAACCAAAAATTTTATGATCTAAGGATTTTTTTCTTTTTTTTTTTCTTTCTTTCTTTTTCTTTTTAAATCCATGTTTCTATGGACCAGCGTCGCGAAATCCATGTTAGTACACTTCTGTGGCGAGTGCTGAACACCCGAACACCCTCCTATCTTGCTTCTATGTTCACCCCCCTAGCACTGCATGCACATGACACAAGATCTGGTGATGAGGCTCTTCTAATG
>NW_007487781.1:0-286 GCF_000475195.1 Diaphorina citri
TATTTTTTTTTGCTAGTTAATTGTGGAGATGAAATGAAAAGCCACGGAGCTCAGAGGGCCTATACTTAGGTTTGAGAGTGTACTCATTCATGTCAGGTATTAGATAAGGCATCACTAGTGAGTAGTGAGTGAGGAGCTACATGTTAGTTGCTGTGGGCGTAGTAGTATTGACCGCCATGTCGTGTTTTGTGTTAAGATGCGTCCACACATAGTCGACGGTCGTCGATCGATGTGAAACAAAAGACAACTTCTTTCCAGTCGACCGTCGCGTCGATCGACGGCCGTC
>NW_007487782.1:0-286 GCF_000475195.1 Diaphorina citri
AAAAAAAATCTAAATTTGAGTGTAAGTTCACTGAATGGAAGAAGTATCTACTTCCCTTTAATTACTGGTTTGATGAATACCCTGTATAATTTGTTTCTTATTGTTTTCAATCAGGCGTCAAGGCTGTGAGTGGAAAATTGAAAATAAAACAAAAATTAGAAAAATTACAAACTGCAATGCTTGATTAGAAGTGAACACTTTACCACATATAATAAATACACCTACATACCTATAGTCACCAACTCAACAGAAAATATTATTTCATTTGTAATGCAAGGTAGGTACT
>NW_007487783.1:0-286 GCF_000475195.1 Diaphorina citri
GAGGAGGGCGTGGGTTCAATCCCAGCCGAGGTATGAAATTTTATCCTCAGTATAATTTGACCACAATAATAGTAGTAGTCTACTGCTGGAGCAAAGGACTTTTCAGTCCTAAACAAGCAGTATAAATAAGAACTATTGTTACTATTATAACTTCCCTCTTTTCAAGAAAATAGGGAATTAGCTCAAACACTAGGTGCTAGGTGGCATGGTAGCGCCTGTACCAATGAGAAACTAATTTGAAATTAGAAACTGATTTGAAATTAAAAACTAATTCGAAATTAGAAAC
>NW_007487784.1:0-286 GCF_000475195.1 Diaphorina citri
TGAGAGAAGATCAGCACCCGAACCTCACCTGTGGTTCGACACTGAAATTTTACCTTTCTCCGCCATGTTTGTTTTTTACACGGCAAAAAAACGGCAAGAGAACACGACCACGACAGACAAAGTGACGCCTACTCGCCTAGGACTCTAGAACACAAGGATCCTGAAAGCTGAAAGACCATCTTAGCTCAATCCACATCTAAAATGAAAATGATATCTCAGGCATAACCGTGATTTAATGAAATGAAAGTAAAGTAAACCAGGAGCAAATTACCAGCGTTTGACTTTA
>NW_007487785.1:0-286 GCF_000475195.1 Diaphorina citri
TTAGGCAGTCACACGAATTTTTCAACCAGGGAGAAAAAAGGAGGAAGAAAATAAAAACTAGAATAAGAAGAAACAAGACAAGGAGGAGAAGGAGAGGGAGGAAGAAAATGAGAAGAAGGTGGAGATGAACGTGAAGGAGCAGAAAAAGTAGAAGATGAGAAGGAGGAGAAGAAGGAGAAGAAAAAGAAGAAGAAGAAGAAACAAGAGGAGAAGAAGAAGAGACGAAGAGACAAAAAGTCCGAGTAAAGGTTGCCTTTTTCATCATAAAGAATGAGGCTGTAAGGCT
>NW_007487786.1:0-286 GCF_000475195.1 Diaphorina citri
GTCCATACCAAATTTGGTGCTTTCCTGAATAAATGCAGCTTTTGGCCAAAATTGTGACGTTGGGCCACCCACTATTTTATGGTCCTCTGATTACAAAAAAAGTGATTTTTCCTATTGTATTCTATGTTTTCAGGAGGAGAAGACAGACCTGTGGCATCAAGTGAAAACGCATGAGCATAACTTGAAAACTCTCAGCAATAGTTTGGACGATTTGAAGAGTAACTATACAGAGCGAGAGAGTAAACTAAGAAGCGCCAATGAGATCATAGGTGAGTGATCCTTGTAG
>NW_007487787.1:0-286 GCF_000475195.1 Diaphorina citri
TTCCAATGTTGAGCAACTTTCAAGATAAAACCTACTACATACTAACAGCCAAGACAGACAGACCGACAGAGACAAAAAGAGGGAGGGAGAGAGAGAGAAAGAGAGAGAGGGGAGTGGATCGTGGATGAGTTAAACATCTTCTGAATTCTACCCCTTTCTCTCTCTCTCTCTAATTCTTCCTCTTTCTTTCTCTCTCTATCTCTCTAATTCTTCCTCTTTCTTTCTCTCTCTCTCTCTAATTCTACCTCTTTCTCCCTTTTTAGTCCGTCCTTCCTTTATTATTACT
>NW_007487788.1:0-286 GCF_000475195.1 Diaphorina citri
CCATAAAAGACTATAATTATTACACCGTAATATAAATAAAAAGTTACATGTGCGTGCTATAATAAAACTGTTAATAATGGCCTGGGAAGCCTGGTTGTACGTTGTAGTTGCAGTTGGTATCTGTTTCTGTTATCTGATAATATTTTTTATCTGCATCCTGTCTCAAACTCAAATAGATCAGTTTATCTAGCTGTGCTGTGGAATACTTGTGGTTTAAATCTTTCATTCTCTTAAAAAAAAAAAAAAAAAAAAAAAAAAAAAAAAAAAAAAAAAAAAAAAAAAAAAA
>NW_007487789.1:0-286 GCF_000475195.1 Diaphorina citri
AAATACAGCTTATGTATTACCTATACTTCCATACCTATTTGAAATAAGTACCTATTTATTAAAAAAGTAAAAAGTATAAAATGAAATAATGGAGAACTGATGTTTATTTTCGCTGTCTGCTGTCGGAATAAGACTGGCATTTCTTGGAAAACATTGTTCTATCTGCTTTCTCAATTTATTTTAATTTTTCTCCTAGAAAATCCAAGTTAAGAGGAAGAAAAAAAAATGTTGATATGTAATAAATATTAATACCTGCTCAACTTCAATGAGACATTTTTTATTAGGT
>NW_007487790.1:0-286 GCF_000475195.1 Diaphorina citri
AGTAATAAAAATAGAATGATAACTCCGGATGTTGATGTTTTGCTTTTCACATAGGACACATAAGTTAAGGTTTACGTTTATGACACGCCTCAACATTGAACCCTGTGAAGAGGATGACAGCTTATTTTACATGATAAAGTTAATTGTGGGATTGAAAGATGGAGTTCTAATAATAGACAGAAAGAGGGAAATCGGAGAGGGAGGACAAAAGACGGTACACGTTAAAGTAAAGATGTATTTTCGGGAAATTTACTGAAACGGAACGGATTCCGATGGTACACCATCT
>NW_007487791.1:0-286 GCF_000475195.1 Diaphorina citri
AAAAAGAGGAGAAGATATGGGAGAAAAACAACAACAACATGATGAAGAAGGAGGAGAAGGACAAGAACAAGATGGTGGCACCAAGGAACTGGGTCAATTGTTTTCCTATGCCTGCGAGACTCTTGGCTGGTTTTCCTATTATTGTGGACTTCTCCAGACAAGTAATGGCCTCATAACCGTTTCGAAGATGTAATAAAGAAAAGGACATATTTGAAATAATGATCCGAATGCTTCAGTGACTTCGTAACCCGTATGATACCTATGCAGTATTTCATTTCTTATTGTA
>NW_007487792.1:0-286 GCF_000475195.1 Diaphorina citri
CAATCTTTTTGATACCTCCCATGGTGGGTACCAGAACATTGAAACCTTGGCAGGAAATGTATCGTTAGATCATCTTTCTCGGAGCCAACCTGTTTTTCCAGCTCCCTAAGCTCGTAATCGCTAAAAATAAGCGAAAAAACAACAAATCGTGCCCAATTGTTTGGTGAAAAATGTTGATATCACGTGTTGGAATGGCGCAGTTGCGCAGAGTTTGCGGGAATTTTTGGACCAGAGTCTGTAGGCGAAGCTGATTCCATACCTAGGCTGGGATTGAACCCACGCCCTC
>NW_007487793.1:0-286 GCF_000475195.1 Diaphorina citri
TATAAGACCTTGTTTAGACTGCGAGAGTAAAGGGACTTTTCAGTCCTATGCTGGTAGTATAAACAAGGTATATTCTATCCTATTCTACTTACGTTTAGTCCCAACAGTTTGTAAAGTCTCTCCACTCTCATTTTTCCCGTTCACACTCCCTTTGCTCAGTCCATCATCCTTCCCTTTACTGGTATCACTGACTCCTTCGCATTCACTCTGGGACTGAACAGCCTCAGTTGTAAGCTTCCCTGTAGTGTCATTTGTATCGTTAGATTTACCACTTGGCAGTTTCATT
>NW_007487794.1:0-286 GCF_000475195.1 Diaphorina citri
ATTTGTTGCCTTTTCTATTCATCCTTTATAATGGACTGATGGTTAAGGCAGAATGGATCAAGTATCAGTCTGTACCTAATATCTTTGGTTTTTATTCAAAAGAGAATACTGAGATATGAGGCCCTGTAGAAATAAGTAAGGGCAACACTATTATTACACTACCTAGCATACTTTTTTTATGTAATAATTAACCAAATTATCTGCTATGTTTCCACAGGGCAAAATAGTGTTGGACATAGGCTGTGGAACTGGCATCCTGTCAATGTTTGCAGCCAAGTCTGGAGCT
>NW_007487795.1:0-286 GCF_000475195.1 Diaphorina citri
CCTAGTTCTAATTAACTTTAAAGAAACATTTTATTATTCTTGGTTGGTCAACTGTTAGTATTCACTATTTAGAAGAAGAAATAAACACTTTCATTTGGACAGCAAAGGAATATAAGGGGAATTGCCTTATGGATTGTTATTTTCTCCTTAATGGTGTCCATTTCTCCTACAAAAGTGCCGCCGCTTTCCCGAAAGAAAGTTGCACGTGGTCTCAGAACATGAATCAATACAGACATACAGAGGTTATATCTCGATTACCTTTCTTGTGAATAGAGACATTACTTTC
>NW_007487796.1:0-286 GCF_000475195.1 Diaphorina citri
TCGTCTATTACTTTAGGTAAAATTGCTTTAACAGAACCGGGGCCATCACGCATGCTCCACAGATCACCCCTACCCACATTATAATCAAAATATGCAATACCAAACATTATTTTAATTGGGCTCATTAATGGTTGGGTCCACTAAGTGAGTTTAAACTCCTTTTAAGATGAACTTGTGGATTGATCAATCTTGTAGTAGAACTGAGTTTTTTTTTTTCAAGAGGTTTGATAGAGGGAACTGTAACTGCTAAGGTCTTATCGTCCCGAAATCGAAGAGAGAAGGAAGA
>NW_007487797.1:0-286 GCF_000475195.1 Diaphorina citri
GGGGGGGGGGTGCTCCCATGTACACATGTGGCCCACAAAGGACCTCCAAATGAATGTAGCATGTGGCCCGTATACACATGGAAGTTGGAAACCCCTGCCCTAGGCCTTTCTCTAATTTAAATTGATCCCAAGGGCAGGCTAAACCTAGACTCTTGACAAACGGAGTGTGCCCGAAGGCATGTGATGTGTTCTAATCGACCTACTCCAAAAGACCTCCATTGTTACAGTTCCCTCTATCAAACCTCTTGAAGAAAAAGCCCCTGTAATACCTACACAGTTCTATTGG
>NW_007487798.1:0-286 GCF_000475195.1 Diaphorina citri
AGTCATGTCATGAAATTTATCTAGGTGAAATAATCGGGGAACGATGTTTGTGACAAGCATTTAAATATGCTTAACACAGTTAAAATTCCTTTTAGTATTTTATTTTAATAGATCCTATCTGGCTGGGGGACTTAAAACAGGGAGTAGAATAGCTTGGTCTGGCTGGGGACTTTAAACAAGGAGTATACCAAACTATACCAGCCTGAAAAATCTCTAGCTAAAGAAATAGCAAAGGTTGAGTACGAAGGGCATCCACTCGAGATTTTTTTTTTTTTTTTGGCCAAAA
>NW_007487799.1:0-286 GCF_000475195.1 Diaphorina citri
CGGACAGTAGCTCTACAAAACTTGATGCTCCATATGTTGACTGAAACACACGAAGAAAAGACTTTGAGTGTGAGACTTCATTCTATTATTTCTTTCAATAAAGGTGGGATTAGGGCAGGGATTCCCAAAGTGTTGTCCACGAAAAGGTTTTAAGTGGTCCACGAGGTGGTCCCAAGGAAGAAAAAAAATCCATGTTCTTCTATTCAAGGGGAAAAATCATTGTAAAAATTAAAAATAAAGTTGTACTTTAATATAAGAATGGGGAAAATGCTAAGTGGTCCGTGGG
>NW_007487800.1:0-286 GCF_000475195.1 Diaphorina citri
ACAATACACGTCTTTACATTAAAAAAAAAAAAAATCTCGTCCATCTTGGTGATAGAACACCCATTTATGTATGTACCTATCTCACAGTGTTGGAACGATTGGGGTTTAAACTCTTTGGACGCCCAGAAACAATATCCGGGCTCCTTCCATGTCCAAATTAATAGCAAGATATAGTCCAGAGTCTGATGGACTATTCAAAAGCCCAAAGGTTCTATAAAATCCCCGCCCCTCCAGTAGACAAAAAACCCTTTGAAAGCGCTGATGAAATCCAATCTAATACCAGGGA
>NW_007487801.1:0-286 GCF_000475195.1 Diaphorina citri
TGGAGGCCAACATTTCCTGAAGAATGGTTCATTTTGATCTGACGAAAATTTGGCCACAGTAGGTAATAGTAGGCAGTCAGCCGTTTCGAGAACCAACCTTATGTGCTAAGCCTAAGTTCGACCCGTTTTGGAATCGAACCCAGGGCCTAGTGCTTACGAGGCAGGCGTCCTACCCTGCAAGCTAATTACGCTGGCCAATCAGTTCTTAAGTCCTATTACCGAATACTTGGACCTACAATCAGTCCTTGAGTCCTATTACCGAATACTTGGACCTACAATCAGTCCT
>NW_007487802.1:0-286 GCF_000475195.1 Diaphorina citri
CAGGGAAAAAAAAATTCAAGCCAGCCTAGTTAGCTTAGTTGGTAGTGCGTCTGCCTTGTAAGCGCTAGGCCGTAAAAAAGATTCCCGCCCGGGGCGGATTTTATCCTGATGGGATAATGTTCGTTCTCGGAACGGCTGGCTTTCTCCTATCTCAAAAGAACTTTAGCCAACACCTGAGAGCAGCCTAAGACGCGTTTCGTTCTTATTGGAACTCATCAGTTAGACGTAGCTCTCAGGTGCTGGCCAAGAATTTGGAAGTGATATTTATACTTCAGAGATGGAAATT
>NW_007487803.1:0-286 GCF_000475195.1 Diaphorina citri
ACTGTAAAACGTAAAATTTCAAACTTTGCCCTATGTACTTAGGTACTTATTTAGGATCTCATAACAATTCATTCACTAGCTCATTAAACTTAAACATAGAGCTGAAAGGATCATATGCTGAAGCATATTAGGATCTAATTGTAAATATGGTCATCCAACAACATTTGTAAGATATCTACATATTTTTTGCCACTGAGAAGTGAACTTATTTTTCTTACCTTATCCCCAGTTAACTTGAGTTTCTTTGGTCTTCCTCTTCCTCTCTTAATCTTGGGAGCAAATTCAT
>NW_007487804.1:0-286 GCF_000475195.1 Diaphorina citri
TGGCTTGGTTAATTAGAACTATCATAAACAGGAGAAAAACGAATCAGGTCATTAATGATGATTCATGATAACATCAAGTCTGCTAACTCCCTCATTACAATGACGTACATAATATCTAGAACTTTCAACTGATTGCTAAGACCTGCCTTAAAAGACTGAACAAAGTTCAATATCAAAAACACTGGCAAAGCTCCTCCCTACATCTTATCATTAGGTCTCAGACTGCTTCTGACGTCATATTTCCCAGCATTAAAATCCATTTTGATATTTACAAGTATATGCTTAT
>NW_007487805.1:0-286 GCF_000475195.1 Diaphorina citri
GAATGAAATCAATGGGTAGAAATTTATTACACAAAGTCCAGCAGAAAGGATGAGCAGTTTTAAAGTCATCATGCAGAGTCAATATTTATCTAGAGTAGTAATTTTTCTTTTCAAATATACAAATTACTAGTAGTTCTGTTAACTGTATACCTTTGCCCAAGCTGAGACAAATGTACGTATCACTCAAAAAATTTAAAAAATGGTTGACTTTTTTGAAACAATAGATTTACCAAGATTTAGGGTTTTTTGACAAAATTATATCTGAAGAAATAATACAAGAGTTTAT
>NW_007487806.1:0-286 GCF_000475195.1 Diaphorina citri
ATCATCTTAATTTATAATAGATATATTTTTTAATCATTGTAAATTGTTTGAATAAGATTTTTTCTCTTTATGTTTATGATGACGGTAAAACAAGACTTCAAATTCAAGACCTTCTTACCACTAAATTTTTTCTGTTAGTCATATTCACCAGACATCATCTCATCTTACAAAAGAAAGTATTACAAAGAAAAATATTACATAGGGACAGAAAAAAGCATACTCCCACCCAATTACTCTAAGAATACAAATGCCTCATACCTGGCAGAATTATTGGAGACTGATATAG
>NW_007487807.1:0-286 GCF_000475195.1 Diaphorina citri
GCCAAGCTCACGAAGATGTTACAACTTACAACCACAACAACTTTGTGAATGCTTATGCTCAAACATACTGGCGTAAAACCACCAAATCAGCACTAGATTCTAAAATAATAATTATTGCATTATATAATTTTATTAATCAAAATCAGTTATTTGATTATGTTTAACAATCACGTGATACCGTGATAGATAAAAACTATGAAAATATACCTAGTTTATTTACCTTGCAAAGAGGCGGCCATTAGTAGAACAGTAGATGATATCAAACATTTTCTCATCACTGGTAACA
>NW_007487808.1:0-286 GCF_000475195.1 Diaphorina citri
AACTCACCCTGGCGAGCTGAGCCTTTCGACGCTGTCGACGGGCCTTGTTGGATCCCATGGTTGTTGGTATAGGTATTAGTATTACTTAAAATAGACTTAATTTTAATGACTAGCAAAGAGGTAAAAACCAGTACTGAAAAGAATGAAGAGTTTGCGCTGAGCGTAGAGCAGTACGAGGTTGTACGGAAGTCCCCGAGTGAGTGTGTGTGGGCGGAGCAAAGAAGTTTGTTCTAAAGTGCGTGCGCAAGTGAGTGAGCTGTGTTATGTATATAGTATGTATGAGAGT
>NW_007487809.1:0-286 GCF_000475195.1 Diaphorina citri
TAAGGACGCCTTATTTATTTGTTTACAAATGTCTGGAATTTTGACCATTAGGCCATTTTCCTAGAATTTTCCTTATTTATTTGAAAAAGGTAGTTTTATGTCAAATAATAATTAATTATTTCTGCTTTTCTACTATTGTTTCAGAGCATGGAAGTTGACCAGCCCGCGGAATCGGACAAGAACCACAGTTTCGTTCTGGACCTGGCTTTGAGGGATCAATTGCTTGATCTGGAGTACAAGATAACGGCAGGAGGGTTGGGGTCTCTGAAAGTGAGTGATGTAGGAG
>NW_007487810.1:0-286 GCF_000475195.1 Diaphorina citri
TGTGAATAATAAATTGTCCATGTTTATTTTAAATTTCAATATCTAACGCTTTTCATGTTACGCTTTACAAAATGTCATTTTTATTTCATTTATCTTCTGAAGTACCTACATAAATAACTATGTATAGCTTGTTTTCACAACTAATCACAATCAGTAGGTAGGAACTATTTACATATTTATACAGGGTGCGCCAGAAAAACACTGACAGCGGCTCAGGGTAGGTAGATCTCATCATTTCCAACAAGGTTCTGTGGGTCATTTTCCTAACTTCAACAAGGTCTGCATT
>NW_007487811.1:0-286 GCF_000475195.1 Diaphorina citri
GTTCTCAATACTTTGAGCCGCCGGTTCTCAATATTCTTGTACCTCTCCGTTCTTCTTGATCTTCTCGAGGGAGCTGGAGGTGGGCTTGAACACGGTGGAAAACGAGGAGAAGAAGAAGTAGAACACGAACACGCAGAAGAGGAAGGGAAGAAGGAAGAGGAGGAAGTAGGATGGGCGGATGAAGAGGGAGACGTGGGAGAAGAAGGACGAGGTACAGGGGACGGAACAGAGGTGACGGTACCTGTGGACGAAAGAGGAAGCATTGAAATAACTCTCAAATGACAAT
>NW_007487812.1:0-286 GCF_000475195.1 Diaphorina citri
AACAAATATGGCCTACTATTACTACCGTTAGGTTCATATTGAAAGTTCAAATGTTTGTTGACCTTAGAGTAAGCCCGAAGTGTTCCAGACACAGTCTCCGAGCTTACTCTAAGGTCAAAAAGTTAGTGACTGTTAGTGTTAGACTTGTTTTAGGTGATGTCGAACTTGGTGCTGACGATCCTCAATGTTGACATCCATTGGTGCAAGTGTAGATCCTTGAGGTACGCCCAAAGTTTGACCTACATGAAGTCAACATGGAATTACAAAAATCCGAACTTATTTCATT
>NW_007487813.1:0-286 GCF_000475195.1 Diaphorina citri
AGACCCCTCTTGACTCGAATTCGACCTCGCTGGTCCCAACCCCGTTTGCTGGTCACAATTCCCTCTCATTTCTCTATCCATGCTTTGCATCGGGTTAGCTACTAGCGTTTTATCACAGCTTTGGCTCGTTCCTTCATGGTTATCCGTGTTGGTGCGGTTTATATTGGTAATATCTTTATTTTTGGTATTATCTGGAATATTATTGGTACTATCTCGACTTTTGGTGTTATTTTGATTATCTTCTTCCGTTTTGTCTTTTGGATCGAGATGTTTTTGGTCTTCATTA
>NW_007487814.1:0-286 GCF_000475195.1 Diaphorina citri
ATGGTTTTCTTTTTCAGATATTGAACCACCACCCGTGGTTATACGTTTGGTTAAAGGAGATGTTGAGAAAATCGACGAACACTTCAGACTTGAACTTCCTATTTGTGATCACACTTTTCACAATTTTTAATCATTCCTCCCGCTTTTGATTGAGAAACTTGGACTGATTTTATTATTTATTTATTTTTTACATCGTGTTTGATATTTTGACTGCTCTTTACTACTGTAAAATATGTGTTTCAACACAGAAGTACGTTCTTCATACGTCTGATTGGTAATAAATTAG
>NW_007487815.1:0-286 GCF_000475195.1 Diaphorina citri
TTGTACCTGGAGAAATCACCGAGTTAAATTTCATATCGAGTTAGATTGGAACGACCAACCTTAAGATCCTAAATTCCCTAGGCTATCATCCTTTACCACTGAACTTTAGTGTTCAACACAATTTCTTTAGCCAAAAACAGTATAATAACGATGCTACATTTGATTTTTAATTAAAACGCACTTTGGGTGTGATGGAGTTGAGTGTGACGGAGTTGAGTTTTCTGCGAAATGTATTTTTTGGCCTTAGGGAGAGGCGAAGGAGACTGGAACACAGAATAGCATAACT
>NW_007487816.1:0-286 GCF_000475195.1 Diaphorina citri
TCCTTCTCTCTTCGATTTCGGGACGATAAGACCATAGCAGTTACAGTTCCCTCTGTCAAACCTCTTAAAAAAAATGCTAGTCACTTGCCAGTTGCCACGGCTGTTGTTCCACTATCAATACACCTCTTTAAATTTGATTACTTTACCACTAACCCCTCGAAGCGCTAATCACAACACACTATTGAGGTTGATCAAAATTAAATTTACCTAGGTAGGGTGACTGTACCAGTAGTCGATCATTTTTCACGTTTTTAAGTTTCAATTAGCTCTGGTTCTATTGTTGGAC
>NW_007487817.1:0-286 GCF_000475195.1 Diaphorina citri
TAGGTAGCTATCTACGTAGCTACGTACTAATGCCCCCCCCCACTCTCAGACCGTCTGAAAGACCCACAGGTATGAGCGTGAGTGGCTTTCAGACAGTCTGAGAGTGAGTGGCTTGCATTAAAGCTTGAGACCTCAAGGTCTGTCAGTTAGTCTGTGAGCGTACGCTCCCAGAAAAGCTCGAAACCTAAGGTCTGTCAGATGGTCTGAGGGTGAGTGGCTGGCCTAACACCCAAAGTTGTAACTTGGCAGAATTTTTCGTCCCCACCGCGGGTTTTCTGAGGAACAA
>NW_007487818.1:0-286 GCF_000475195.1 Diaphorina citri
CACGCTCCCACCTAGATGAAAATCAAATCAATACACAATAGGAGATTAGAATACCAAACCAACAGAAACTTTCATTTACTTATGATTATGAATACTTAATTTATACAGTCGACTAAGACTAAAAAGTCCCATTATGTTAACAGGAGATCAGGGGTGACAACATGGACTTCCAAGTGAGGTCTATTAGGTCCGTCCGGTGGTTTGCCTCTGGTTTTCACAGAGTTTATATTATGTGCTTGTATTTCATGCAAAGCAAGAGCATTAGCGAGCAACGCTTAGTTCATGC
>NW_007487819.1:0-286 GCF_000475195.1 Diaphorina citri
AAAAAAAAAAAAAAAAAAAAAAACTGGTCTGATCTGAATAAATGGCCATCTGGCAATACTGACATTTCCTAATTCGGTGTCTACTCAGTCTATTGAGGAAAAGATCTGGAAGAAATCCCAGGAAAAAAAGATGAGATATACCACATTTTATACCCTTGAAAGTAATTTCCGAAGAGAAGAAGGAAAAAGAGGTACAGTCCACTTCAACTCCGATGACCTTTGGGTGCGCACTCGTCAAAAAATAGCTCGTTGATTAACAAGTAAGCATGTGAATAGTTGATCCCAT
>NW_007487820.1:0-286 GCF_000475195.1 Diaphorina citri
CTATTCACCCTGGGCAGTTAAAATTTTGCACTCAGCCCTCGATTGTGATAAAGAATTTTGGGAGGTACTCAAAATTTTAGAGGGCCCCCCCAGGGGGGTCAACTTTAAAATCTCAAATGAGAACTCCCTATTTGTGGCACATCATAATATCATCTGGTACTTAAAAAACGTAGTACACTAGTGCAAGTTTGAGCTTGATCCGTCAACCAGGGCCGGAGTTATGCCCTATTAAATTTTCCATTTTTCGATGTTGAAGAACACCAATTTTTGCTGGGTCGCAAAAAAA
>NW_007487821.1:0-286 GCF_000475195.1 Diaphorina citri
GTTAAGAGAGAAGGAAGACAGGATAGGAGAAAGCCAGCCGTTCCGAGAGCGAACCTTGCCGGTTTAGGATAAAATCAGCCCCGGGCGGGAACCGAACTCGTGGTCTAGCGCTTACAAGGCAGACGCACTACCAACCAAGTTAGCTATTAGGCTGGCTCTGATGGCTTTACCTATATGGGAGAAAATCACTTAATAGAAAGGTTAAGTGGCCAGGAATCTTAAAGAGTCACCACGACCATTAAAAATCAATGGAATTTCTCTGTATCCTAAGATGGTGATTCGGTGA
>NW_007487822.1:0-286 GCF_000475195.1 Diaphorina citri
TCTATTATTATAATTATTAAGTCTTGACTCAATGCTAGATATTCGAGTAAGAGCAGAATAAAAAGACATACCGAATAGGTAGGTAATTATTACGTTTGTTTAAAAGTGATGTTATACGAGTATGTACTTAAAGTAACAGATACTTTTCAAAAGAGCTTAAAATGATCTAATTTGATTCAACAGATAGACAAAAGGTTAACACAATATCTATTCCAATTATGTTCAAAATCTCTTCTATTGAAATAGAATGTCTAAAATGAATTTAAGTCAAACAGATCCGCTGAGT
>NW_007487823.1:0-286 GCF_000475195.1 Diaphorina citri
CAAATTTATTCCACAAGTTTATTATAGCTCAATTCTCATGCCATGTCTCTGATAAAGAGGGGAACAAATGAGAAAAAGGAAAAAAAAAGTGTCTTGAATCAGAAAGCACAAGTTAATAAAAGATTAGGAATCACGTTCTCATGTAAGTTTCAACTGTTTTACAGTGATGTGTCTTATTGGGATTAATATTATTAGTAGGTAAATATAAAAATATAGTGGTGACTCATCAACTGATCAAATGCTACCAGCTTGAGATAAAACTCATAATCAAAAGAGATGAAGAAAA
>NW_007487824.1:0-286 GCF_000475195.1 Diaphorina citri
TTTCTAATCCTAAAACGTCGTACGACTTTGCGTTTTCAAATCGAACCATGATCCCATAGGAACGGTACCTAATGTTATTTCCCATTATTCAAAGGGAGATTGATGCCAACTAATTGCTAAAGGTAGAATAGTAGTTGAGACCACACAGTATGTAGTTAACCACTGAAAGTAAAACAGATACAAATAACTGGAGAGATACAAAGATTTTATCTTCCCAACATAGCGGTGATTGAGATTTGGAATAGATCAATCCATAAAAAAAAAGTTAAGGAAACCAAAAGAAGGG
>NW_007487825.1:0-286 GCF_000475195.1 Diaphorina citri
GAGTGGAAGTGAATTTTGATTGGTCCAGCGAAATAAATTGAGTGGCCACTATCCAGATTTTGTAAAAGATTTTCGCAACGAGCAAAACTCTGGGAAGCTTTTGATTTAACCCTTTGAGATAGCAAGGGTCAGTTTGTGACAGCAAAATTACTGAGGAGGTTTTGAATTTATGATTTAACCCATTTGCGGTCGATTTCATGTTTACCCTTTGAGATAGCAAGGGTCATTTTGAGATAGCGAGGAAGGTAAAGTTTTTGATTTAACCCATTTGCGGTCGATTTGGTTT
>NW_007487826.1:0-286 GCF_000475195.1 Diaphorina citri
ATTTTCAATTTTCCGACCGAACTAACCACTGATTCCATGTTTTCCCCATTCTTTAGAGATAACATTTTACAAATTTTCCTTCTATTGTTTTAGTTTTCGCTAAGAAAATACCTACATTACCTACCTACGCTCCTGACACGTACCTAACTCATTCAAATACTCTACACTAAAATTACCTACTAGAACGTGTTCGATTAAAAACGTACACAAAGACACTGACGAAAGTGGTTGGAAAACCTACCTGGCTATTACAAGCGATCACACAAACACACAGTTACAAACAACG
>NW_007487827.1:0-286 GCF_000475195.1 Diaphorina citri
CGCGCACCACCTAACCTCAAAATATATTTCACTGATTTGATAAAATTTTGGTAAATGCGATAATTTTACGATGAACTATTACACTTTAGGGATTTCGTTGTCTGTCTTATGGTTTAGGCACTGTAAAATTGGGGGATAGAGTTAAGATATCGAGATAGCCTTAAATTATGGTTCACAATTTACAGTAAAACTGAGATGATTATCTTAGAGCTCTCAAAAGACAAGAGGTTGTTTAGAATTAAAGAGCACCTTATTAGAGTAGAAAACCACTTTATTTTGTAAAAAA
>NW_007487828.1:0-286 GCF_000475195.1 Diaphorina citri
TAGGGTTTCAGCCCCGTGACGTTTAAACGAACTAATGGCCGGGACCACAATCTGATTTAAACTTGGTTTAACTCTTGGATTGAGCAATCTGATTGGTTGATTTCAAACCTTTGAACCAATGAGATTGCTTCATTCAAGAGTTTTAGGTCAGATTGTGGTCCTCACTATAAATGATCTAAATCTGAGACTGAAAACTCTTATGTTTTGGCAATGACGCTGTTTCCAGCAAATGGTTTATCTTTTTACATGGTTATATGAAGTGGTCAATACAGCAAATAGTCCATCA
>NW_007487829.1:0-286 GCF_000475195.1 Diaphorina citri
CCACCTGAGGATCGAATCTTTCATCACAATATGCATCTACAATATTCACGGTCTGAAATATAAACACATAAAAACAGTGCATATAATATCACATCACAATATGCATCTACAATATTCACTGTCTGAAATATAAAACATAAAAACAGTGCATATAATATCACATCACAATATGCATCTACAATATTCACGGCCTGAAATTTAAAACATAAAAACAGTGCATATAATATCACATCACAATATGCATCTACAATATTCACGGTCAGAAATATAAAACATAAAAACAGTG
>NW_007487830.1:0-286 GCF_000475195.1 Diaphorina citri
CTTGTTATCAATTGAATTTTGAAAAAAAAAAAAAAAAAAGAAATCATTGATGAAGAATTAATTTTATTTAACGATTTAACAATACTAGGTACTTCATAGCTAAATATGGTTTGAACAGTTTTCTGTTTTGTTTAAATTTTTGTTAATATTGCCTGATGTTATTTTTGATAGAATTTTTAACTGGAACAAAGAAAATCGGAGTCGATTTTTTTTTTTCCTGTCTGCAGCAAAAACTCTCAAAGTTGCGTGTCATTTGTCTTTTAGAGCTGGAACGTGAATAAAAAGA
>NW_007487831.1:0-286 GCF_000475195.1 Diaphorina citri
TTCCGAGAACGAACATTATCCCATCAGGATGAAATCCGCCCCGGGCAGGAATCGAACCCGCGGCCTAGCGCTTACAAGACAGACGCACTACCAACTAAGCTAACTAGGCTGGCGGAAAAATCTCTGTAGGTATGTAATTTTTTTCCGTCCGTCACTGATTATTCGCGTGTATATCTGCCGTCAGCTTTACTCAGGGGCTATGTCGGTTTGTCGGTGCTAGAACCCATTGATTGCATACAAATGTATCTACCGAGGTAAAGAAAATCCTGGGAGACAGGGATAGGAC
>NW_007487832.1:0-286 GCF_000475195.1 Diaphorina citri
CATTCCGCACCTGCCTAGCCAAGCTTCAATATTTTGGATTTTCCGTCCGTCATCTGTGGGTATCAGAGGCGAAAAAATCCAAGAAATAGTCCCTTTTGTAGAATCGCAGAACATTACCTACTTCAAAATAGGTACCGTCCAAACTTCGTCAAAATCGGTTTGGTAGATCCTAAGAAATTGAAAAAAGAAATAGGTAGGTAGGTACCTATACACAAAAAATAGAAGGGAAAAAAGTATGCAACCCGCAAAACTTCATCTTGACCTTGCATTCCAGTCGGGGATAATG
>NW_007487833.1:0-286 GCF_000475195.1 Diaphorina citri
AGCGCCTGCCTTCTAAGCGCCAGGTCGCGGATTCGATTCCCGACCGGCGTGAACTTTATTCTAAACAGGTAAGGTTCGTTCTCGGAACTACTGTTCTCGGAACGGCTGCATCCAACCTGCGGTCAGGGAGCACAGGTACAAAAAGGTTGCATCCAAATTGCGGTCATTCGATCACCCTCACACA
Source organism: Diaphorina citri (assembly GCF_000475195.1). Lineage (NCBI taxonomy): Eukaryota > Metazoa > Arthropoda > Insecta > Hemiptera > Psyllidae > Diaphorina > Diaphorina citri. The sequence goes on from NW_007487833.1 coordinate 185, forward strand.
TCCAAATTGCGGTCATTCGATTTACCCTACACATCCAAACTGCGGTCAAGTTCAGAATCTCTAATATTTCAGGTAGATCTGTAGACAATAATAGTAGTCTGG
>NW_007487834.1:0-286 GCF_000475195.1 Diaphorina citri
TAATTTGAAATATTAGATAAATACCTATTTCTTTTACATATCTTTAATGAATTTACTAGTTGCATATGAATTATGTATCTATTATTACTATTAGGTCGTGTTCACTGTACAGTCGATTTTCAAATATTATTTGATTTTCAAATAGACAAATTTTATTGTGCTTGATAAATTTCGTTTCATTGTATTTTTGTTGTTTTTAAAATTTAACTGTATGAAGCACCTCTGTAATTTGGTTGAACAAACCCATGATTTGAAGGCATGATACACAGTAGTGATAATATTTGCA
>NW_007487835.1:0-286 GCF_000475195.1 Diaphorina citri
TGTTCCAAACTTAGGATAAACAAAAAGAAGGAGGAGGAGGAAGACGAAGAAAGAAAAGAAAAAGCAGAAGAGGAAGAACAAGAATGAAAGACAAGGTCATTCTTCCGTCTTTTGTCTTTCTGTGGCTGTCTTCAGAAAAACAATCTGATGTGTTTTATGAACAACAACTATCTTCTGTCCGCTATGAACAATCTTATCTTCTCCTAAACGTCTGTTCATAGAAACACAATCTTCATATCATGAACATCGGTTCCCAACAGGGGGTCCGCGTACCTTTGGTGGTCAC
>NW_007487836.1:0-286 GCF_000475195.1 Diaphorina citri
CCCTGCGGATCTGCTGGACGTCTGCAGAAATGTTACCTACGTAAATGTAAACCGCTGTGTGTGAAAGAAATCGCAGATTTTGCAGGCGGTAAAAATCTGCTCAGTGTGAAATGAGCCTAAGGCATACCACAACTTAAACACATGTAGCTTCACTTTCTTTGGCTATTTAGTCCTAGTCCACCTGTGGTCCTGTGTTCTTTTCACAGGGGCTCTGGAAAATGGTTTATTTCTCACTCTCTTAAAGCAAGTATCTTCCCTTATATCAAAGTTTTTTTTTTTTTTTTCC
>NW_007487837.1:0-286 GCF_000475195.1 Diaphorina citri
ATACATGAACCGTCTGAGGGTAAACCATGCCCTATGTAAAGCATACCTCAACAAAGTGGGAATCAAACCGGACAACCTTTGCTCTCTCTGCCGAGTGAGGGAGGATATCGAGCATATTGTAATGGAGTGTCGAAAGTACGAGAAGCCTCAAAGGGAAAAACTTTTTCGTGCATTGGAGCCTTTAGTTCAACACCCCTTTTCATTCAAAACCATTTTACTAACAGATAAAACCTATGGTCATCTATTTCATTTTTTCGTTAAAAGTGATATAATTATATAATATGAA
>NW_007487838.1:0-286 GCF_000475195.1 Diaphorina citri
TTCGATTATTTAACAATGCTGACAAGGCTCCTTATAATCACAGTAAAATACTCCTTAATTTTTGTCGTCCGCATTCCTTCCTCTTTCTTACTTCTCCCTTTCCTGTCTAGGTACTACAGGTACCTATTCCATTTCATAATTACCTATTATTTTTTCAGTTCTGCTAGTTCTGAGGATGATTAATCTTTTCTTTATAAGCAGAGAGTTCAGCTAGGTAAATAAGTAAATCAGGCATCTCCACTATTTTTCTTCTTTGCATATTGCATACTCATAGAGTTACACGGCG
>NW_007487839.1:0-286 GCF_000475195.1 Diaphorina citri
CCATAACTACGATAAAGAGGGGTAACATTGCCTACCGTCTTTTTTCTTTGTCTAATTTGGAAGAATTTTGTCAAGGTACATTGTCCAAATTGTCCAATACCTAAAAGCATTGAAACGGATGAGGGAAAAATTCAACTTTAAGGGACAATGATACCCCTATTTACCGTGTCTTCATATTATCTTACGTTGTTGTTTTCTATAATTCCTATCTACCTTAAGTATTTGATTCCAAGCTTAGTTTTCCTTCGAAGTGTTTATTTATTGTCTCGAGTATACGGGATTTCAT
>NW_007487840.1:0-286 GCF_000475195.1 Diaphorina citri
TATTTAGTTTTCGTTTAAACTACACAGATAAGTTTCGTTCTCGGAATAGTTGGCTTTCTCCTATCCAGCCTTCCAACTAACATCGGTTTCGAGACGATAAGACGTCTGTTGTTATAATTCTCTTAGTTCCCTCTATCAAATCTCTTGAGAACCTTGTTTAAGCCTTAGAAACCAAACATAAGACCTTGTTTGGACTGCGGCAGTAAAGGGACTTTTCAGTCTCATTCTGGCAGGACAAGCAAGAATGAAAAATGCTAGAATCATCGACTTTTTAGTAAGTTATTAA
>NW_007487841.1:0-286 GCF_000475195.1 Diaphorina citri
TATTTTGATGCAGTTTAGAGCTTTGTGTGCTTTGGATTTGATGTTTTCAAGATGGATTTTGAATGAGAATTCTGTGTCAAGGGTAATTCCAAGGAGCTTGTGGGACGTCTTGTATTCAATGAGCTGACCATAGAGAGATAGTGGGGGGTCGTTCTGTAGTTTCCTTCCCCTTTTAAAGTTGATGCATGATGATTTTTCTGGTGAGAAACGGAGACCGTTTTGTTCTGACCATGTGCCAAGGTTATTGAGTGCATCTTGGAGGATGATTTGGACGTGTAGTATGTCA
>NW_007487842.1:0-286 GCF_000475195.1 Diaphorina citri
TTTGCTATTGCAATTCTCTTCAATATTTCTTTTTCGCATTTGCCATCATTCGTTATTTCAGACCCAAGATATTTGTAATTACCAACCTCTTCTAAACTCCAATCATCTATATCAAGTTTACCAAGTCTCTTTATTCCCTTTTTACAGATATGCATATACTTCGACTTTTTGATGTTTATTTTCATATTATATTTGGATGATGAATTCAACAGTTTCCTCAGTAGATTGGTTAAGCCTGTTTTTGTTGGTGATATAAGAACTAAGTCATCTGCGTATCTGAGGTTAT
>NW_007487843.1:0-286 GCF_000475195.1 Diaphorina citri
TGGAATAATCTGAGATATAGGTATACCAAGTAGGTACCAAGGTAAGGTAAGTATAAGTTAAAGGTAACATGGGAAATTAATTTTAAATCATCGGACTAGGATGAGGTACAACACTCAAGGACCATAAAATAAAACAACGAGAAATAAAAACAAATGTGTGGGGGGAGGGAAAGGAGGGGGAATCAGATCCTTTTCCATTATACTTACATATAAGCTAACTTTGAAATACAGGATGGTGGAGATGGAGATGGAACTGTTTTTTGTGCAGAAAGAGATACATAAGTAA
>NW_007487844.1:0-286 GCF_000475195.1 Diaphorina citri
GCACTAAAATCTGACCATCGAAAATTTGACCCGATTACATTACTTTCCTTCCTATAGGATAAGGAAAGTAAAAAGCGAGAACAGAGACCGAGACAAAGAGAGATAGGGAGAGAGAGAGAAAGAGAGAGCCATAAGGAAAGAAAGAAAGAGAGAGAGAGAGAGAGAGAGAGAGAAGTAGTATTATGAGATGACATGAAATCCTAACAACATGGAGTTGACATGTAATGTTAGAATGAGATGGAAAGTCAAATATTTCATCAAAAATTTAGCATTTGTTTAAAACTAA
>NW_007487845.1:0-286 GCF_000475195.1 Diaphorina citri
GATACAGTTGGATCGAGTTGATTTTGATACATTTCTTACTTGATTGATGCAAAAAAGAAAGTAAAAATCCACCAATTCCTAACTGAGAAAATGAGGAGCGGAACTTTCTTTTTTTATTGATTAAGACAATAATTGATTTGATCGATAACTACATTGTATTACTTGATTGATACATAACCATAACCACCCCATTTCCTTAAAAAATAATAAAATGAGGACCGGAACTTTTTGTTGATTGATACAAAGACAGACATAGTGACTACAGGGCGTTAGAGGTATTGTAATT
>NW_007487846.1:0-286 GCF_000475195.1 Diaphorina citri
TACACCATTATCTGCTTCTTTATTGTGCAGTATTTTATTTTTATTATAATCATTTAATTCTTTATGATTCTGTATTACGTGTGTGGATGTCAAATAAAAGTAAATTGTGACTTGATTCTTCTTTTTCGCTTTTTCCAGTGTTTATTTTGATAATACCCTTAAGTCTTCGACTTTTATTTCTACGTGTTAGTTACTTAAGTCTTGAGACTTGCATAGACTTTTATTTTCTAGGTGTTAGTTATGTAGATATTGTGCGGCAGGATGTTGCTGCAATATTGAAATGTCA
>NW_007487847.1:0-286 GCF_000475195.1 Diaphorina citri
AAAAAAGGTCATTTTGATTTCAATAGCTTTTTTTCGGGTTATAGATACCTACGATATCGTTCAATGCAACAAACAAAATTCGACATTAATATTCCAAATATCTTTGGGGACATTTGGTTAAATTTCGAGTTCCCTAAAATACACCGTTCCTGAGTTAGAAGAAAAACGTTTTCCCCCCTTTTTTTCCCATTCGCGCGCCATCACAAGCTTGATTCGAACCAACAATTTTTCCTCAATATTTTAACAAAATGGGCCATTCTTGCTATCCGTTTAGGTCATGTCTTAG
>NW_007487848.1:0-286 GCF_000475195.1 Diaphorina citri
CATGCAGCTGTCAAATGTGACAAGGATGCGACACGAAACTTTTGGTTAAGATCGGACAACGCTTGGCGGCATTTTACCGCTTTTTGGCATTTTTCGATGTAATTTAACAATGGGAACGGTATAAGCTAGAGACTTGAAATTTGGTATGTAGTTCGCAAATGTGACAAGGATGCAAATCAAAACGTTTGGTTGAGATGGTTGCTGCGCCTGGCGGTATTTTGACCGCTTTTGGACAGATTTCGACCGTTTTTTTAGCGGTTTTCAGCTATAGCGACAAAACGGTTAG
>NW_007487849.1:0-286 GCF_000475195.1 Diaphorina citri
ACAACGAAGTAAACAATTCACGCAGACAAAACAGTGGTAAAAGTTTGAAGATCCTGTTGGAAAATGTTAGAAACTATTTTGCAGGAGCCAAAACCAATACAACTTCTGAAGTAAAAAGCAACACCATAAAAAGTAATAATGAAAATGGAAATGATAGTGTTCCAGACATGACTTTCATAAAGACTGGGAATAAAACAGTTGAAAACCTAACACATCTGAAAGAAGACACCAACAAACACAAGGAAAAACAATTACAGATTCACATGCCAAGAACACTGGACTCAAC
>NW_007487850.1:0-286 GCF_000475195.1 Diaphorina citri
CATAATGTACCACATCATCATCATCTCACGCTATCCATCCAACATCTAAATTCTAACCTATCTCTACAGGGGGAATCAAAATATTCGATATACCGGTACTTCATCTGACCTGGGTTATGGTTATGATCCTTCTCAGTTTTTTGATGATTTAAAAAAAAGTCGATACCTATTCGTCGTATTACATTACCAGAAATGTTAATCAAACTCCGTACCTTATTACTTAGATCCAGGCATGAGGTAGGTATGGCTTCTTCAGTTAGACTCAGGGACAATGGAAGGGAACAAA
>NW_007487851.1:0-286 GCF_000475195.1 Diaphorina citri
CATCTGGGGAGAGAGGGGTGAAATGTCAAACATTGTTTTTATGTTAGATGTTACCATTAATTAAGGTGCCAGTAAACTGTAGACTTTTTCACTAGACTTGGTTTCGCGAGACCACTTTCTAAGGAGTCTACCAAGAGTATAGAGCGCTCCATAACCAGTGTACACTACTCAACCAACTTGGTAGACTCCGTACAGAGTGGTCTCGTGATAGTGATGTTCGATCTCGAGTAAAAGATCGATCTTTTGAATCGATTCGAATCGGAAGGCTAAAAATCGATCCATCAGA
>NW_007487852.1:0-286 GCF_000475195.1 Diaphorina citri
TAAAAGACACCTAATCCAAGTTGTATTACCACTGACCATTTTCGGTCATTCCAAAGTAGGGTATTTGGGGAAAACCCCGTTGAGAGGAAGGCAAGCCGTGCTTCCCCATCTTCCCTGAAAGACACGCCACTGGCGTACAGGATACGAAATTTTCGCCTGCGGCAGATTTATCGCGAGGAATGACGGCAGAATGGAGCACATTCTGGCTGAAGAGTTACCATTGTTCGTAACGAGAGCAGTGGATCACTCTAGAATAAGAACATGGTGACCTGACATCCGGAATAGT
>NW_007487853.1:0-286 GCF_000475195.1 Diaphorina citri
GAGATGGTTGTTTTAACGATTGTTGATTGTAAATCCATCCCGATTCAAAGATCTTCCTGTAGTTCCTGTCTTCCGGTTGATTCTCCCCAAAAGGTATTTATCTCTATAGACAATAGTTATCTACATACTTATACATAGGTATTTGTGTAGTATAGGTATCTAGATTCTATGTAGGTACTTCAACTTTTTACATTAGTAAAGCTACATTTGACCCTGGAGCTTTTATGATATTATTCAATTTCCTTCAGATTTAAGATTATTTTCTGCGAAAAAAATAAAATAATGA
>NW_007487854.1:0-286 GCF_000475195.1 Diaphorina citri
GTTCCATACATAATTTCAGAATATTTACTTCTCAAATCATGTGAGAAGTCTATTCTTTGTCATGGAAATCCAAAAATGCGGGCATAAAAAGAAGGGAAACTGTTAAACTCTCACAAGAAAATCTAAAACATCAATTATTTGAGGTTAAAAAAGAGCTGAAAAACATCTGCGTTTGCCTGAGAACTGCGAATATCGCGAACAAAACGCAAATACCGCGAACAAACCGCGGATACCGCGAAAAAAAACCGCGGGTACCGCGAACAAACCGCGGATACCGCGAACAAAC
>NW_007487855.1:0-286 GCF_000475195.1 Diaphorina citri
CCCTTCTGTTGGGACGAATAGAATGTGTCCTTTATCACCTTATTATCTACAATTGATTGAACTCATACATCCAGTATCAGAAAGTGTACACAAAAAGCCCAAAGTGGCTGAGGTGTAAGGCTTCCTTAACCTTGACGAAAAATGTTGTTCGAATAGGAATTAGAAAGTGTAGGTACCTATCTCATGCAATTTGCATAAAAAAGAAAACATCAAAATAGGAATGCAATTTTTTGTCGAGCCCAGAAATCGAACTTGATACATTCTGCAAGGAGCTTCGATACAACGG
>NW_007487856.1:0-286 GCF_000475195.1 Diaphorina citri
ACAACAACAACAACAACAACAACAACAACAACAACAACAACAACAACAACACCAACAACAACACCAACAACACCAACACCAACAACACCAACAACAACAACAACACCAACAACACCAACAACACCAACAACACCAACAACACCAACAACACCAACAACACCAACAACACCAACAACACCAACAACAACAGCAACAACACCAACAACAGCAACAACACCAACAACAACACCAACACCAACACCAACACCAACACCAACACCAACACCAACACCAACACCAACACCAA
>NW_007487857.1:0-286 GCF_000475195.1 Diaphorina citri
TTTGTATCATATTTCATCAGTTTTCAAACGTTGTAAGTTGTTCGCTTTATCTTCTTCTCTTTATTTGTTTCTTATTTGTCTTCTACTGCCCTCTTCTTCAAACCATTCTTTTAGCATGAATTAATTATCTTAAATTTTTCCTCCGTTTCATAGGCCGTTTTGTTTGGAGCGTAATTTACCAGCACCACATTGCATTGTGCCATTTATACTGCTAATTATATCACAACCTCTGACATCCCTACCATCCCGTCCTTTACCGTCCTGTCCCTACCATTCCGTCCCCTGC
>NW_007487858.1:0-286 GCF_000475195.1 Diaphorina citri
TGTTTATGTGAAAAGAGATATGCGGGGGAAAATCTTTTTATGGGAATTTAAGGTAATTCAAGTGAAATCATCACTTCATCTTGCTCTTACTTACGCACTGAATTAAATTCTTCATCTAAAAACAAACCGTTATGTTGGAAACTTTTAGGTCTTCGATGTTCACAAACAGTAAACTTGAACATTATGAACCTAGCAGTTCATAGAAAATGGGTCCATGAGATCAATATGACATGCAAAATTGTAAAAAGGATTAACAAACAAATAGAAGAAAAAGACTGATAAGAAA
>NW_007487859.1:0-286 GCF_000475195.1 Diaphorina citri
AGGCTGTATGTCGTAAATTATTGGTGTAAAAAAAGTGGATATAACTTTCGAAATTTTTTGATATTGGCTTGTTACAAGAAGCGCATATTTCGTGAACCATCATTCCTAGAACCCTTACATGTACACCGATTGATTTCTCGTGAAAAGTTACATAGGAAAGACTCCTTGGTCATCTTAAATACTCTAATGGAAACTCTTGTAAAAAAAAAATAAAAAAAATCTGGTGTGAACATCACACGACTTTCCTTATCCTATTGAATGATGCTTATTTGAGTGTTCTTTTACC
>NW_007487860.1:0-286 GCF_000475195.1 Diaphorina citri
TTTGCCATTTTTAATGTTAGTTTAAGTGAAGCACTAACTATACAGTATTACAGTACACTTGTATTTTTCTTGTGAAAAGTGAACCGATTTTCTCCCTCTTCTGAAGCCCAACTCCTAACATTTGACTTGTGTTTCACAATATTGTAGAATATTGATAAACATTATAGTAAACCCTAGATTTTTTTAGGGTTGGGAAGACGACATCTTGGATTTCCAATGGTTGATGTACAAGTGCAATCACGCCACCTAGTTTTATCTTGTTAAACTAAATTTTGTATTTTCTCTT
>NW_007487861.1:0-286 GCF_000475195.1 Diaphorina citri
TTTTTTTTTTTTTTTTTTTTTTTTTTTTTTTTTGTTTTAGGCGCTCTAACTCTAACTATGTTTTATGTATTTCGTTCAAGCAAATTCTCAAATCTTGAACAATATGTTGTGGGTAAAATTTCAAAACTGGGCGCACCTGGAATCAGACGCTAGACGGTAGGTACCTAACATGAAAAGGGGCTTCGAACCCAGAACCAAGTTTAGTCAAAGTCTAGTCTAGTACCAAATAAAAAGCCAAATAAATATTGATTTTACCTAATGAAATACCGAACACAAAAATATGGCT
>NW_007487862.1:0-286 GCF_000475195.1 Diaphorina citri
TAAATTTGGCCCTATTTTCATTGTTTTATACGAAATTTCGATTATATCCAGAACCTCGATAATATCAACTACCCTCGGACCAAATTAGTTGATATAATCGAGGTTCTACTGTAATAGTACCTACTGAGACCTTACGAGTAGTTTCATTTAGGTTTTCATTTAAACCATTAAATCGCCCTTTCAAGTTTGGTACCTACTTTGTTTTTTGAACATGGGAACTTTCAGCCTGTGAGACTCTGGTCTGATTTACTAACACCATCAACCTGTAGCTATCTGATTTACATTA
>NW_007487863.1:0-286 GCF_000475195.1 Diaphorina citri
AGTCGATTCAAAGAGTCGAATATTTCAAAAGAATCGTGAATCGCGATTCTTAAATTCAAAGAATCGCGATTCTTTGAAAAGTCGCGATTCTTTGAAGAGTCGAGGTTGTACCTACGTTGCCGTGCCCTGTACGCGAGATTTCAAAACCCAACTCACTTGTGAATGGGGAGCTCATTTGTCAGGGAATTTTCGTCTCGCGTGGGATTTTCATTTGAGGCACTAAGAGGCAGAGTGGACTAAGTGAAAAAAACCCGTTTTGAGAAAAATGGAGTCAAAGTTCAAGAGT
>NW_007487864.1:0-286 GCF_000475195.1 Diaphorina citri
GGACAAAATCCGTGAGTTTGTTATTTTCTGCTTTATCCCCTCAGGACAAACAAATTGGACTTATCTTGGTTTTTCTATTGAATATCACAAAGCCTTAGGGTAAGAAAAGGAAATGTCAACAACGAAAAGAAAAGGTACAAGAACCTTGGAAAAGGTAGATACCTAATATCTAAATACCTCCCTCCCTCTGTAGGTATGTAGGTACACAGCAGAGGGAACTGTAACTGCTATGGTCTTATCGTCCCGAAATCGAAGAGAGAAGGAAGACAGGATAGGAGAAAGCCAG
>NW_007487865.1:0-286 GCF_000475195.1 Diaphorina citri
ATAGCAACGAGTGTCCATGATAAAGTAAGTCTAACTAATGTATTGACCGTTGCAATGAACTCTCAAGAATACGTAAGATTCGATCGATATGTCAGGACTCAGGAGCTAGGACCTAGGTATTAAGCAAATGTTGAATTCGTTTCAAAAAAACAAAACAAAGAGACTTTTTTTCTTTCAAATTGCTGATGGCAAAAAGGGACTTTTTCAATACAGTGAGACCTCCGCGAATAATGAACACTTTTGGTCCCCAAAGAGCGTTTTCACAATAAAGTATTTGTAACTGTAA
>NW_007487866.1:0-286 GCF_000475195.1 Diaphorina citri
ACTTTTCTCCAGGTTTTCCTGTGCCCAGTTTGGCATTGAAGTCCCCACAGATGAATGTGTAGGTTGTTCTTTCTTGTAGGGCTTCGCTCAGATCATTGTAGAAGTCCTCCATTTCGTCGTCGCTCGCAGAAAAGGTAGGTGCATAGCAAGAGATGACTTTTAGTGTTGAGTTTTTGTCTACTTGAAGGACAAGTTTTCCGACTCTTAAGTTATCGATAGAGCATGAAATGATTTTATCCGTAAAGGTGGATCGGACAATGAATCCTATGCCTCCCTTTTTAGCTTG
>NW_007487867.1:0-286 GCF_000475195.1 Diaphorina citri
CCTTCTCTCTTCTATTTCGGGACGATAAGACCATAGCAGTTACAGTTCCCTCTGTCAAACCTCTTTAAAAAAAAAAAATATTTCTTCTTTATGGTAACCTCTGTGGCCGAGTGGGTATCACACTAGGCTTGCACTCCGAAGGTGTCGGGTTCAATTCCCGGCGGGGTCGAAGTTTTTTCGGCTCTGTCCTTGGATTTCGGGGTGCACTTATAGCCTCGTGAGGACAATTGAGTAGCTACTAGCGACCAGTGGCGGCTTTACCAGAGTAAAAAGAAAAAAGTATAGA
>NW_007487868.1:0-286 GCF_000475195.1 Diaphorina citri
TCTCCCCCTCTCTCTCTCTCTCTCTCTCTCTCTCTCTCTCTCTCTCTCTCTCTCTCTCTCTCTCTCTCTCTCTCTGTTCAATTTTTTGGAGCATGGGAGGGACAGAGAGGGAGTTGGTAGAGAAAGAGAAAAGTTAATTTCAGTTTGAAGCAATAAAACATGGAGAGGTATCATATTACCTTTCTATCTCTCTCTCTCTCCTCTTCTCTCTTATTGGACAGCATATTGAGCAGAAAAGAACCATCCAGAAGGCAATCCTCCCCTATGGATGGTTCTCTTCTGTATA
>NW_007487869.1:0-286 GCF_000475195.1 Diaphorina citri
GGTGTCAATAAATTGGGGACTCATTTAAGACTGTTGTGGTGCATCATATGTTGAATATAGTTCTGTAGAGACTGTGAGCGTGTAATGATGAGAGAAAGGCAGATAACATTGATGGCACATTGAATTCACCATCCCTATGATACATAATTTAGGGTACCATAGAGAGAAACGATCAAAATTTATTGACAGACTCATTTAAAGACTTGTGGTGCATCATATGTTGAATATAGTTCTGTAGACTATGAGAGTGTATTTTTTTTTATTATTATTTTTATTTTTATTTTTT
>NW_007487870.1:0-286 GCF_000475195.1 Diaphorina citri
TCAAGTACTACATATTATTTAGTTTACACATGCTCTTCTCCTAAAAAGAATTGATACTCTGATGTATGAAGTGAATAAATAATTCACAAGAATACTTACAAAGCTCGTACAAAGTGTGGTTTTCCTCGTGGTTGAAAGGGGTAGAGAGTATCCAATTTCAACACTGAGGGTGACAGTGCTCCTCAATTGCTATATCGAAAAGAAAGCGATCAACCCTACACAAATAGATGCCCTACACACCTACCCTATACATTCAAATAGAAGTTATAGGGTTGATTGAAACTAA
>NW_007487871.1:0-286 GCF_000475195.1 Diaphorina citri
GGAATCTATTGCTGGAGATTCAACACCGAAAATGAGAAAATTTGAAAAATCCAAGCATTTCTCAGGGTATAAAAGAAAAATTACATGGGTACTTATTGTATATTGTATCTAATCGTAGGCACCGAATTGCCAAGGCTGGACCACCAAAAGACCTCGGGGGCCAAGCCACTCGCCTGGGTCAATAGAAGGGTGCGGGTTCAATCCCCACAGGGGCATGAAATTTCGAGATGATTTCCAGTATAAATACCTAACTTGATCTTACATAGGTACACATATGATGTACCTA
>NW_007487872.1:0-286 GCF_000475195.1 Diaphorina citri
AACTGATGACCGAGTCGTTATAAATACCTATTTAACCGAACCAAGTGAGGACTAAAAGCCCGTTCCCACTTGTGAGTTTCGTCCGAATTTCGCCAAGGGGGAACGGGCCTTAACTAACTAGTCATAATTCTCTAACTTAGCTTTCGAACCCCTAGAGCAGGGCTTCCCAAACTGGGGGCTGTGAGGACAAGACAGGGGGATGCGCATTTTATTTACCCCCTCCTCTCATATCCTTACGTGAAATGTATTGGGAGGAGGGGAACTTAATTTTAATAAAAGGGGGGCG
>NW_007487873.1:0-286 GCF_000475195.1 Diaphorina citri
ATAAGATACATTGTTTTCTATGCCTAGATTGCAGAACGTGCTGTCTTAAATGCACTTCAGAAATGACATTGGGAATTAGTCTTTTAGGTACCTGGATATGTATATTTTCAGAGTTCAAAAGTTGAAGAAAACATTTTATACAACAAGAAAATTGACAGTGAATCGACTTGTACATCATGATAGCAATCCTGGGATTCTTGAAACTTCATTCCTCTTTCTTTCCCCAAATTTGCAAACACCGTTGATCTTGTTGCAAAACCCAAAGGATTCTTGTATAAACTTAAAG
>NW_007487874.1:0-286 GCF_000475195.1 Diaphorina citri
TTCCTTCTCTCTTCGATTTCGGGACGATAAGACCATAGAAGTTACAGTTCCCTCTGTCAAACCTCTTAAAAAAAAAGACTTGAACAAATTTTGGCCAATCAGATGTTTGGAATTGATACTTGAGCACTTGCTGAGAGCCAGCATACATATGTATGTGGCTTGTAGGTACGTCAGAGATCCCATGTTCGATTCTCGACAAGGTCAAAGTTTTTTTCGACTTTCTTATAGATTTCAGTTTGTTCTCAGCTTCCTAACTGGGTAGGTAATTTATTTTCATGTGTTACCT
>NW_007487875.1:0-286 GCF_000475195.1 Diaphorina citri
GCGCCCCACACGCGCTACCCGTTATACATGTGACGGCATGCATGTACCTGTATGGGCAATAAAACGAATAGAAGAAAAGAAATAAAGAAGCATAAAAAGAGTTTAAAATAGTGTTTGAAAACGAGTATGGAAATCGAGGGAAAAGGATAAGAAAACCCCGTGTCAAATCGTTTCTTTAGATTTGAAAACACCCATCTAAAGATTTAGAACCAAGCCTAGCTTTGAAAGTAGCGTGCCTGATGCCTTACAAGCGCTAGTTCGCGGGTTCCATTTCCGCCCGGTGCGG
>NW_007487876.1:0-286 GCF_000475195.1 Diaphorina citri
CTGGGGTCAATTCCCATTTTCAAAAAAAAAAAAAAAAAAAAAAAATGCACTCTTATTATAAAAAGAAACTAAACTATTGAAATTAACTAAAGTTTAGTTACTGAACGGTTCTTCTCTGAATCAATGTGAGGAGATCCTCCTGAGCATATTGTTTTGTGCTGTCCAAACTTCCGTCATTTCGCTATGCTAACCTGCGCTTTTAATTCAATATGTTTTTTACTTTCCTTATCCTATAGGAAGGAAAGTAATGTAATCGGGTCAAATTTTCGATGGTCAGTTTTTAGTG
>NW_007487877.1:0-286 GCF_000475195.1 Diaphorina citri
TAGTGGACCGGGCTCTAGTAAAACCATGTTGGTGTGGAGAAATATTAGCATAGGTGTAGGTACTGATTTTATTAAATACCTATGTACATACATAAATATGTAGTTATGTACGACTAGCAACTTATCTGTAGCAGTCACAATTGAGTCTGAATAAGACTAAAAAGTCCCTTTAAAGTCCCGCAATCACACCTGTTGGAATAAAAGACAAATAACCCATTCCTAAAGACAATTAACTGAAACGTAAAAATCCCCCAAAAACCAGTTTTTTTTTTGTTTTTTTTTTTTT
>NW_007487878.1:0-286 GCF_000475195.1 Diaphorina citri
TTTTGTATAGCTTTTACAAAAGGTATTTTATAGTTCTGTTATTAGCTCTATGTAGATAAGTATGTGTGCATGTATATAATATATGGTTGTTTACTGTTTGCAGCTTTTCAGGAATGTTCTGGGAACTTTATTTGTGTCGGAAAATTTGGGGCTTTTTTTTTATTTGATAGGGCAGAACGTTAGTTTTATGAATTTAGGTACCTTGGTTACTAGAATAGAATAGAATCACTTTGACAAATATTTATCTATCTGCTACTAGATTATTATTATTCCATTTTCATATTGC
>NW_007487879.1:0-286 GCF_000475195.1 Diaphorina citri
CAATGACTCTTGCAATCCCCAACCTCCAACCCTCTCAAGGAAAGTTAGTAGACCATTTTCATGTCTACACATTTTGAGGAAAAAGCTATTGCGATAATTATTAGATATTTAAAATTTGCCAAAACACCACCAACACATTATTAAGAATATTCGGTATATTAAGCCCGGAAATTTCGTGAAAAAAAATTATTGAAATAATTTGACTACGTTGAATAATGCAAAGCATTAGGCTCCTAAAACATAATTGCCAAAACTGTGAACCCTATGTGACGGGTAATTAAGTTTG
>NW_007487880.1:0-286 GCF_000475195.1 Diaphorina citri
TGTGTGCTGCAAGGAGGGGAAGGATTGGATAAGAGAAATCGGAAAAAGGATGATTGATCAAACAGGAGAGAAAAAAGCTAGATTTTACCTACTCCAACGTATAAGCCTGGCAGTTCAGCGTGGGAACGCGGCTTCGATTTTGAGTGCCCTTCCAGGACATGAAAACCTGGAAGGGGTGTTTTATTTGTGATTTTAGATGTATTCTTAAATAAATGTATTGTATATGATTCCTTTAAAAAAAAAAAAATATTTCTCTATCACATAGGTACTCTTCAAATGAACCACC
>NW_007487881.1:0-286 GCF_000475195.1 Diaphorina citri
AGTATTGGACCAGCAGACTTTAATGGCCTGTTTTACCACAAAGAGTTAATAGTTAACACAGTATCAAGGGGTTTCTTTATAACCGAACCGAACCATCGATGTGGGTATACCTAGGGTAAGTGTACCATTTATTCGCCCACCTAAAAAACGTACCATTTATTGGCCCACCTGTACCATATTGAAATACTTTGGGACTCACCAAATTCTCGGGGACTCTTTGAAATACCTAAATCTGTAGATCAGAATATGCCTTGTTTATACAGTAAACATACTGCCAGCATTGGAC
>NW_007487882.1:0-286 GCF_000475195.1 Diaphorina citri
GTATTGACTGGTATCCCTGTGGACTCAAGTATTGCAAAGGCAAGGACGTAGACGCTGGGTCCAGCAGCTACAGGTAAGAAAAAGCAACGGCTCTCAGTGAAGAAACTCTGGTCACTCAAGTAAGAAAAAATCTCTGGTGGTATTACCTATCTTGACTGCGCCTATTTGTACGACACAATTTAAGTACGTTTTTACTTTATTCCCGATTATAGTCTTTCGCAGTCTTTCAAATTACTCCCTTCATATCTTAGTTAGCTCTTAAAATAACCTTTAAATTTCTTTAATG
>NW_007487883.1:0-286 GCF_000475195.1 Diaphorina citri
CTCTCTTCCCTTTTGGGACGATGCCGATGCGATGAAATCACTCTCTATCCTAAAGTTACAGTTCAAATTAAGTGTGCCAAAGTTAATATGCCGAAATAAAATGAGTCAAATATGAGTTGAACTTGAGGTTTTGTGTAGGGATTTGTAACAACGGAGGTCTTATCTTCCAGAAATGGAAAACAGGAGGAGGCCTAGAATCTGGATTTGAGTAAGCTGTTCCTAGAACGAACCTTAAGCTGTTCCTAGAACGAACCTTAAGCTGTTCCAGGAACGAACCTTATCTGTG
>NW_007487884.1:0-286 GCF_000475195.1 Diaphorina citri
GGCCATGAAACATAAGCTCCCGTATGAAATTTTACCCGTGTCATGAATGAGTTTGGACTCTTATATTCCTGATAAAATTTAGGAATATCTTCTAAGTGGGAAAGAACTTTAATGAATGAGCCACTTTCTGCTGTAGACGAGGTTATGTCGTGTGTAAAATAAGGGCATTCACAAATTAGGTAAGCAAATTTCTGAAATTGGTCTCAGATATCTAGGTACCACATTAGAACCAATCCATTCAACCTAGCAAAATGAAAAAAAAAAAAAAAAAAAAAAAAAAAAAAAA
>NW_007487885.1:0-286 GCF_000475195.1 Diaphorina citri
TTCTGCCTTCACTGTACTGTGCTCTGTAGATACCACCAGTTCTAGAGTACCTTCCCCTGCCTCTGTAGCGTCTACACTGAAGGTTACTGGTTTCCCGATCTATTTAAACAAAGGAAATTAAGCATTTATTGACTTTGAAAAGGCATTTGATTCGGTCTAAACTGATTCGGTATTCAACTGTCTCAAAAATCAGGGAGTAGAGAGAATTTACATTGATAATTCGAGTTACTTATTTACTACAATGGTGTGGGGTCCAATTAAATTGCACACGATGAGTGATAAATTC
>NW_007487886.1:0-286 GCF_000475195.1 Diaphorina citri
TCCTAAAGAGGGCACAAGAGAAGGAGAGAGAGAGAGAGAGAGAGAGAGAGAGAGAGAGAGGGAGGGAGAAAGAGAAAAAGCGAGTGAGAGGGAGGGAAAAAAATCGAAAACATTTCCGAAAGTTCACTTTTTGGAAAATCAAGTTTGTTAAAACAAAAGTTTTTCGAACGTTCCTCCCCCTCTTCCTCCTTCTCCTCCCCCCCCTCCTTTCTCCTCTTCCCCTACCCTCTTATAATCCGCTCCCGCTTTAGTTAAAGGTTGAGTAGGTTCTGCCTCTAGCCATCCA
>NW_007487887.1:0-286 GCF_000475195.1 Diaphorina citri
AACATTATCCCATCAGGATAAAATCCGCCCCGGGCGGGAATCGAACCCACGGCCTAGCGCTTACAAGGCAGACACACTCTTAACTAAGCTAACTAGGCTGGCTTTTTTTTCTTTCAAGCATGGCAAAGGTAGGTATTTTGTCAAAAAACTCGAGTTTTTTTTTCCTTTCAAGTTTGACAAAGGTAGGTATCTCAAAAATCTTCAGTTTCCTCATTACCTTAATCCTCCCACGTAGGTGTTCTTCTCATAAATGGTAATATCATCATATCCCATCCGGCTCAGGAAT
>NW_007487888.1:0-286 GCF_000475195.1 Diaphorina citri
CATAATTTATACATAAAATATACTTTTATAATCATACCATTATTTTTCACTATAACCTTTGAGTTAGTCATTTATAAAACAAAAGTTTGCACTTGCTGTAATTAGGCATTTCATATATTATGTATGTATAGTTACCTACTCTTTGTGGTATAGGTACCTACCTACTTTGTTCCAACTTATTTAAAAATTTCATTTTCTCCATGTGGTAGGTACTCGATTATATTCTGTGAAACTATGTGAAAGCAGACTGTCCGAATTCTTCATCTAAGGGAGTCATCAGAGTTCC
>NW_007487889.1:0-286 GCF_000475195.1 Diaphorina citri
GCTCCTGGAGAGCGGGGAGCTTGCCCAAGTAGGGAGGCTGGGGGAGGAAAGGGAAGATTGATCAGAATTAAACCAGAGCCAGGTCTTAAAAACCATTATATTCAAGGCACATTCATTTACAAGAACGTAAAAGTCTGGTTAGAAAACTTCCGCCCTGGCCGGGATTCGAACTCAGCACCTCCAGGTTGAGGGTCAGTGCTCTTGACTACTCAGCCACAGAGGTGGGCTCGAGGCAGGCCTAGTTAGCTTGGAGGGTATAGCGCGTCTGCCTTGTAAGCGCTAGGTC
>NW_007487890.1:0-286 GCF_000475195.1 Diaphorina citri
TCCTCTCTCCCTCCCTCCTCTCTCTCTCTCTCTCTCTCTCTCTCTCTCTCTCCATCTCTTTGTCGCTCTATTATTTCCTTCCTGCAATATCTCATTTCTCTTCTCTCTTGTTCTCCTCCTTCCTCCCCTCCGTATTCCTCTCTCTCTCTCTCTCTCCCCCTATCTTCCTCCCTCATTATTCCTTCATCTCTCTCTCTTCTCTTTCTATCTTTCCCATTCTTTCCTCCCCCTATCATTTCCTTCCTCGCTTTCACTCCCTCTTTCTCTATCTATCTTTCTTATTACT
>NW_007487891.1:0-286 GCF_000475195.1 Diaphorina citri
AATGATATTGAAATGAAGCCAAGAACGGGGCTTACCAAGTTTCATTTATTTTGAAAAACGTAGGAGATTGATTTTTTTGTTCTTTTGAGGCCGGGGGACACAAATTAAGTTTAAACTCCGTTAAAGTTTTATTTTCGGTTCAAGCAATCTGATTTGCTAAAAAAAAATAATAAAAAAATGGAATTTTTGGAACTGTAACTGCTAAGGTCTTATCGTCCCAAAAGTGAAGAGAGAAGGAAGACAGGATAGGAGAAAGCCAGCCGTTCCGAGAACGAACCTTATCTGT
>NW_007487892.1:0-286 GCF_000475195.1 Diaphorina citri
AGTACAAGCTTACGAGGTACTAGCTTTTAAGTTTTGAGCTTTCACTAGGTGATTGTTTCATTTATTAATGCAACAACTGTAGTCGAGTTATTTTCAAGTGTGTCAAACAGTGTAGTTTTGACACATCCACTAATCTTTGCAATGAGGATAGGGCGGTTGGTTATTTTATTACTGTTATTAGTTTCTCATCAATAAACTTGCATGATGGTTACAAGAAACAGAACACATTCCATGACCCGAGGTGTGCAAAAACGCAGAAAGGAAAAGACTTCGCTAAAAGTGCTTT
>NW_007487893.1:0-286 GCF_000475195.1 Diaphorina citri
TATTATTATTTATTAAAGAAAAAAGCTAATTGGAAAGATTCTGGAAAAGCCTCCTGACTCAGTAACTTGATAATATTCTAAAATCTGAACAATTTGTCATAAGTCTTCACGCCTAGTTAGTCATTATCTTGTCATGACTACGAGGATTGACTTTGATGAATTATTCATGAATAACCATAAACAATCATAGAAAACTAGCTAGCCTGCAAGCACCATGTGAGATTGCTCTAACATTGTAAGCAAACCTCTTAAAAAAAAAAACTAAAAAAAAAAAAAAAAAAAAACA
>NW_007487894.1:0-286 GCF_000475195.1 Diaphorina citri
GCGAGGTCAAAAAATTTGTATCTTGCAAATTATTGATTCTGTGACTGGCTGTTGCGGGGCCCACTCAGCCTCGTGAGGAAAATGAGTAGCTATGTATAAATGCGCCTAGCGACCGGTGCCAGCATGGTAGATTGGATTTGGATTTTAGGATTATTGAGATATTTTGAAAATCCTACAATGCAGTGAGCACCAAAGTTGTGATATAATAACTCAAAGAAACGGCTTTATTTATTCTCAGTCTAAAGGACTTTCTCTCTAGGTATATTTCACATGGGATTTGACCTTT
>NW_007487895.1:0-286 GCF_000475195.1 Diaphorina citri
AGGTATTTATTCCCTACCCTTACCTATTTTCAGGTATTTATTCCCTACCCTTACCTATTTTCAGGTATTTATTCCCTAACCTTACCTATTTTCAGGTATTTATTCCCTACCCTTACCTATTTTCAGGTATTTATTCCCTACCCTTACCTATTTTTACCTATTTTCAGGTATTTATTCCCTACCCTTACCTATTTTCAGGTATTCATTCCCCTACCCTTACCTATTTTCAGGTATTTATTCCCTACCCTTACCTATTTTCAGGTATTTATTCCCTACCCTTACCTAT
>NW_007487896.1:0-286 GCF_000475195.1 Diaphorina citri
TCTCTTCCGTCTGTCTCATACAAATATTACAAATTCTGGGAAAATGTAGTAGGTACCTATTCACTTTTGATTAATCCACAAAAAACACACGTTTTTTTTAACCCCTCCTTTCTTTTCATCCTACACAATCTACACATGCGTAAGTTTCAAATTGATAAAATTCTTTGCCTGTGTACGGATTGAACCCAGGTCCCTCTGGTACTTGGGGTTATTAGTCGGGGAGTAAGACCTTAGAAACAGAGACACATGTAGGTACTGGTACCCAAGTAATTTGAAGGAATTTTAA
>NW_007487897.1:0-286 GCF_000475195.1 Diaphorina citri
GAATGCCTATGTCATCACGCAGATGTTCTTCATTGAGTTGCAATAAGAGATCACCATCCACTCTACTCTCGACAAAGTTATTCGCGTACTCGGCAAAACCTGTAACATTGTGCAAGGGATAACATTGGGAGAGACACTCGTAATGGATGTTGTTAATCTCTAGTAAATTAAGGGGATGGAAAGATCCCCTTCTTATTTTTCATCTTTTCATTTACAAACTATATCAATATTAGATGTATTTCCCTCCTCTCCAGTTATCTCGAACCGAGATAGTAGGGACTTGTTC
>NW_007487898.1:0-286 GCF_000475195.1 Diaphorina citri
TGTAAATCTCTTGAACATTGGTGCAGACGGATTCTAACGCAGATGATAACTGAAAAGATGAGGAGAAAAAGAATGGTACCTAAATAACAATCGTAATAAAAATAGGTACGTACCTAATGTAATTTGATGTCTATAATATCATACTTAGGTACCGTATCTTAGGTATCAAAAAGTTAGCAAATTGATTATTCCAAAGGAAATTAGGTAATTTACCAAAAACCTAATAGGACCCAGGTAATACCTAATTTCCTAATTAGCTAGGTACCTAGGTATACATAATTATTTT
>NW_007487899.1:0-286 GCF_000475195.1 Diaphorina citri
ATTAGAGTGAACTTTTCAGTTGTATGGCCGCCATACACGCTACGCCACTGTTGAAAAGAAAGAACTCATAACCCGTGGATGTAGAAATAAACACGTTTAGATCAATAAATGAAATCTAAAATCTATTTATTATTTAGTTTATAATAAACAGAACGAAGGATGATGAAGGATCCTGCTTGTTCCAACAGCTGGAGTATTTTACCCCCACTCATCAGCTGATCGTCAAATGTGCTTTAATGCTCTCCTCCAGGTTAAATATACCTACGAGGCGTTTCCTGGCATACAT
>NW_007487900.1:0-286 GCF_000475195.1 Diaphorina citri
TAATTTAGCACGTTTTATTTTTTATTATTTTCTCTACGTCTTCTCTCCCCCCCTCTCTTTATTCAACTTATTATGACATTGACATAGGTACCAGTACTTAAGAAAGAAAAGAAAAAAAGTGCAAAAAACGAATAAAAATGATAATAATAAATGAAATCACAGAATTAGAAATCATTAGTCCGACAGTCCAACTGAAGTGTAAATAATGAAAAACCACCAACTAACTAAAATGGATATTTACCTACGTGCATAGAATAGGTATGAGTAGGTACTCACTCAATTAACG
>NW_007487901.1:0-286 GCF_000475195.1 Diaphorina citri
ATAATTATTCCTTGTCGATGTTCCAATAATATGGATTATGGAATAATAGTCCGCCAAGTCAAGCAAACACTAGAAATTTTGCCCTACGTAAAGGTATTAATATTAACAAGATTTTATAAGCTGTTGGCTATGGGATATGGATATTACCATGCAAGTAGGTGTGTGACTTTCATAAAAAGGCTGATAGATAAGGTACAAGATGAGCTACCTATTATCAGCTAGTCACAGACTGAACAGATAGATCCAGAGACCAGACGATGAAATCAAAACCACTCAACCAAATCTT
>NW_007487902.1:0-286 GCF_000475195.1 Diaphorina citri
GCGGACGGGGTCCGTGTAATGTGTAGTCCTTTCAAATTTTGTTTTGGTCCGCTGGACCACGGCGGACCAGACCAATTTTGTCCGACGGACACGGTCCGTCTAATGTGTAGTCCACTTAAGAAACAGCGAGAAGTTATACTATGAAAATAACGCGAAATTCGACTAAATTGTTGCATTTTGCATAGGTACACAGAAACATGTACATGTCTGTCTGTCTGTTACGGCGCTGTTACTCTGATGGACCTTTTGCTGTCCTCTTTTCACGAAAAAACGGCTTGACCGATTT
>NW_007487903.1:0-286 GCF_000475195.1 Diaphorina citri
AGGGGAACCTCGAACACTTTTGAAAGTTAAGAAGGGAACCGCAACGAAAAAAGTCTGGCCACCCCTGGTATATATGGTAGGTATTATTGTTGAGGTATTTGTATAGAATATATGGTAGGTATTATTGTTGAGGTATATTTGTATAGAAAATTGTAACGCCATTGTTTGTTATGTACGGATGTGGGATAAGGATTTGACTGGTGGAAAAATATTCAGGCCAGGACTGAGGAGTCACCAGGAGTAGTTGAAACAGTGAAACACTGGTGCAACAGACGAGATTGTTGTT
>NW_007487904.1:0-286 GCF_000475195.1 Diaphorina citri
GGATACCAAACATGAATAACCATTATGAAAAATGAAGGGGAAAAAATAACATTACAAGTTTCTAAAAAGGAAAAAAAAATCTGATGTGAACATCACACGACTTTGCATTCGATTATGGAACTTGGAAAAAATCAGGGTTGAAAAATGTCGAGATTTGAATACTATAAATGCCTAAATGGATGTATTGTTTCTGATTGACGAGTAGTTGGTGTAGTCGGTGGCCTAACGTCAAAAAAGCTGCATTTCGTCAGGAAAGCACCAAATTTGGCATGGACCTTTATTTGGA
>NW_007487905.1:0-286 GCF_000475195.1 Diaphorina citri
GTGTAGAGCTATTTGTGCATAATACATTGCAAATCTACAGTACTCTTTCGCTGTGATGGCCTTTCAGCTTTTTGCTGAATGTTGCATTTATGATTGAGCAGAGTACTGGAGCCTTATCAAACGAAAGGAGTGAGTGAGTTGCAAATTTTAACTCGAAGATGTGATGTTGCAATACCTATTCGCTATTCATTTGTCTATTTATATCATATCACCATGCCTCTCGAACGAGTTTGTCAGATTTTGCTGAAATTCAGCAAAAGTAAATAGCTTTTAGCCTTTTAGACCA
>NW_007487906.1:0-286 GCF_000475195.1 Diaphorina citri
GCCTCCAGCATAGGAAGAAGAGACTATTTGAATTCCAACCAAGCGGATTACTAGAGCTCTATTGTAATATTCTTTTCTTATTTTTCAAAAGAGGTTTGATAAAGGGAACTGTAACTACCAAGGTCTTATTGTCCCGAAATCGAATTTCTTGAAAACGGGCTCTGCAGGACCCAACGAGAAAAATTCCACACTCTGATGAATATCTTTACGAAATTTCTTCAAAATCAGACAAACCCCATTCGAGAGTTATGACGAAATAAAAAATATATACGAAAAAAGAAAAAAA
>NW_007487907.1:0-286 GCF_000475195.1 Diaphorina citri
ACGTTTCTGTTAGCTGTAAAATTTTATAACTCGTGATAATGATGATTTTTTTATCACGAGATGTTATTTAATAATTTTCTCAACGAAAGTAAATCTCCTTTTTTTTTTCATTTATCAGTGAAAAATGTTATCGAACCAAAATGATAGTCGTTTATTTTAAAACCTTTGGATTACCTATTTACAAATCAGAAAATGATAATCTTTCATTTGCATAACGTTTCTCAAGCATCAATCTCTCCAAAACTGTTTACGTGCAACATTCTCTCATCATATCAAAAGAAGAATA
>NW_007487908.1:0-286 GCF_000475195.1 Diaphorina citri
TCATCCTCCCCTTTTTTCGCCATTTTTCTCCTCTCTTCTCCCCTTAACTTTTCTCCATCCTCCCTTTTCCCCCTCTGTCGTTTTTCCATCCCCCTCTCCTCATTTTGAGACAGGAACCCATTTCCCCTCAGGTATAAGTCAGGTAAAGTGATTTCAAAAATTGAAAATTACCCTCCCCTCCTAATCTTCCCCTCATTCTCAACACAGGAAATACCCATCAGGTTAGGGTTAGGTTAACTGTAAAATTATATCACAAAGGACAGCTCCCTCCCCCTCCTCCTGGTCC
>NW_007487909.1:0-286 GCF_000475195.1 Diaphorina citri
TTCGAGGAAATGTTCCTGGCAAATTACAGTCGAGATAATTTCCATCATATTACCTAGGGAGAGAAATTGCAGAGGGCAATAGACCAATAAAATTATCGGTTAACATGATTAAAGATGACTTTTCATGTTGGACTATAAAAAAAAGTCACTGCATAGGAGTGAATTATCCACATGTTTTAGCTTTCTGGACTCCCTCTGATAAGTTAGAGTCACTCCAATTTTTCAGTAGATAGAGAGGTCATACTCATATCAATTCTTCAGTAGATAGAGAGAAGCAAAATCAACT
>NW_007487910.1:0-286 GCF_000475195.1 Diaphorina citri
GAGAGAGAGAGGGAGGGAGGGAATTAGAGGACGAGAAAAATGGGAGGAGGAAATATATTTGAATTATGAAATGTTGATTTAAAAAATAATAGGTTTCACCCAATTTGGACCTATTCCAGGAAGTATAGGTACTCCCTTATCGCAGAAGTGAAAATTTTGACTCTTGGAAATATGTACGTACGATTTCTATGAATGCCGTGAAATTCTTTTGTGTATGCAATGTGCAACATTAGACTAATTGGTGGAGATGTCTGATTTCCTACAACCCACATGATAAGTAGGTAGG
>NW_007487911.1:0-286 GCF_000475195.1 Diaphorina citri
ATGTTCCTGTTTAGGTGGTGGCACTGAGAAGGGCAATACAACATCATGAAACATATTTAGCGCACATATCGAGATTGTCTTTAACCTAGTACACATACAGACAGACATTGTTTCTCAACAATACAGCAACTTTTTTTTTTACTCTCCAGACTTGTGTCCAAAACATTTTCTTTTGTCTATTTTGTTTCTGAATAATATAAAACCTCCTAAAAAAGTACCTACTCGATTGTGCTCAAAGTGAAAGTTTCTGATACGTTTTGCTGGAGGGTTACCATACTTAGGTAAG
>NW_007487912.1:0-286 GCF_000475195.1 Diaphorina citri
CACATAGAATAGCTCTCCTAGAACCTAATCCTGACCAGGATTAAATGATAATCCGAGTTTAAAATTCGGCCCTTAATCAATAGAACATGTGTGACGATTGGACAGTAACTTAAAGGCTAATTTGGACATTAACTTGAAGGCTGCTGGGGTAGAGGGACTCTTCAGTCTCATTCGAGCAGGATAAACAAGGCATAGGTATTCTATTTTAAAGGCTAATTTTAAGTCTCAAGACAAACATTGACAGTGACTTAAAAAGGCTAATTAGCCGGCCTACGTTGTCAGTGCT
>NW_007487913.1:0-286 GCF_000475195.1 Diaphorina citri
TCTCCAACGTTTGTATTGGTAATGTCATTTTCGGTGTCTACAACCTTTACTTCGGCTCAGTCTCATGTCATGTCATGTAGTTATTATGCTGCAGTTTTGACGCGAACCTATCTCCACCTTCAGTTATGCATTACATTTCCTTGCTCATTGATCGAAACGAGTCTCTTCTTTCAGCAAGTAACCTTTGATTTTTTTCCCCTTTCTTTTCCAATTAATGAAGAAGTACAGGCAAAAGCTCACTCATAATATTGTTCAAGTACTCTGGTCTGTTGAGTTCATTCAAACA
>NW_007487914.1:0-286 GCF_000475195.1 Diaphorina citri
GGTCTAACCCGAGGTTAGCAAGTTAGCAAGCAAGTATTCCGACTATGTTAACCACATGATTGCTCCCTTGAGGATCTCAGCGTTGCTCCGTCCGAGTGTTTTATGTGACCACATGCTCTACTAGAATCTATTATTATATCTGTACCTAATATCCTAGAGTCTAGAGCTTTCAACATAGTTACTTTTGCTGAAATGAGTAGTGGCTTCTAAAGGATGATCAAGGGCCTGTTCATTCATTTACTGTGCCATTCCATACTCTCCGTTTTCACAAAACGCCTTTCGTTAG
>NW_007487915.1:0-286 GCF_000475195.1 Diaphorina citri
TCTCTGCTAAATTGGAAAACCATTTCGTATTGTTGCAGAAAGTTATAAGAAAGGCAAACACAATGGATACATGGAAGATTACCACGACCAACAGAATTGGCTCAACAAGGGCGAAGAAGACGAAATGGTGAGTAGATATGAAGAAGAACTTGAGGAAAAAGTACATGGTCAAATATGGGAAACCCCTCTGGAAGGGTTTGTTCTTTTTCATAGGATTGAATTTGTCGAAGAGCCAAATGAGAACGACTAAATAAAAAACTCAAATCACTGCTTGCAGGTAATTGAC
>NW_007487916.1:0-286 GCF_000475195.1 Diaphorina citri
GAGAAAGGAAAGAAAGAGAAAGAAGAACTTCGGCTACGGAAATATTAACTCTTGCTTGTTAAAAATAAGACATTGTCTTTACAAAGGAAAGTTGTTGAGGTTTGGGGAAGAAGGAGAATAAGAAAGAGGAGGAGGAGGAGAAAAAGGAGGAGGAGGAGACGAGGAGAAAAAGGAGGAGGAGGAGGAGAAAAAGGAGAGAGAGAGAGAGACAAGAAAAATGTAATGTAATATTTTCTCCTCTTCAGTGAGAATTTCTATGAAATTTTTTCTTCATTCTTTATCCTCT
>NW_007487917.1:0-286 GCF_000475195.1 Diaphorina citri
GTACTTAAAGGGATTTATTCCAAAAAGAAACATTTTATTGTTAATGTGACATAAAATAAACTTCAATATTATTATTATATTATTGTTTACATTCAGCTGTTTTTGACAGCCTCAAGGTCATTTGAGAAGGAGGGGGAGGGAGGGATTGAGGTGGAGAGAGGAGACGAGGAGGAGAAGGAAGGAAGGGGAGAGAGGGTAGGGGGATTACAGAAGTGAATTTCGCTGTGTAGGGAGCTAGAAAAAGATCTGTAGGTAAGCCTACGAAGAATTAAGGTAATAAGGATAC
>NW_007487918.1:0-286 GCF_000475195.1 Diaphorina citri
GAATATGGTTGTTGAATAGATAATTTATTGTGGTCGAATTTATTGTCTTCTGTTGACTGTTGGTGCACGAAACAGTACTTGTGTACACTGTACAAGTACATATACCTTGTACCTACATGTTGAACCAAAAGGACTTTTTTGCCACCAATCAACCAATTCAAAAACTGATTTCAACATGAGATTGTAAACACAGAAAAATGACCAAAATGGGGATCAAATTAAAGTGAACATGTGAGGTTTTAATGTAAACCCTGACCGTATTAAAATCAATATCTATTAGGTATAG
>NW_007487919.1:0-286 GCF_000475195.1 Diaphorina citri
CGTTCCGAGAACGAACATTATCCCATCAGGATAAAATCCGCCCCGGGCGGGAATCGAACCCGCGGCCTAGCACTTACACTTACAAGGCAGACGCATTACCAACTAAGCTAACTAGGCTGGCCCGCATTCTTTTTAAATCCATGTCTATCTGGGAACGGAAAATTTTGGCCAGAAAATTTCCGTCCGAACCCAACACTTTCGGGTTGAGACAGACCCGATGTCAACACGCTAATTGTTTGTGATTCCATGAGTGCGCTGACTTCAATTGCAAATAAAAATACCACCA
>NW_007487920.1:0-286 GCF_000475195.1 Diaphorina citri
GTCCGATCTCCAATCAAAGGATTTTAGTAGACGAAACAGAAAGAAAATTAGCTAAAATAGTACACACACATCTCAAGAAGATAAAGATTCACTGCCAGCAGGCACTGGGCTTCAAACACTGGTAATAACCACTGTGCACTTCCAAGTGTTTTGATTAATGAGACTATAATTGAGTCTAAATTGAACAAAAAAAGCGTCTAGGGCGATGACACGGAGAATATAAATTGGAGACCCTAGACACATCTGAACAGATAGGGAGAGACATAATGAAAACAAATGAAATAAT
>NW_007487921.1:0-286 GCF_000475195.1 Diaphorina citri
TAAACATGAGATTGCCCGTGAATTTGTAAAAAAAAAAAAAAAAAGATTTTATGTATTCTGTATTTAATGAAACACCCGGTATGACAAATAAAAATGACTCTTGATATGATCATTGGTACGAGTGTTGTATTACATATCGGAAAAAACGACCCCCGTGATTTGTGATCTGTCATTGGAGATTGGACGATGTAATTTATTGTGATTTACGACTCAACTAATAGCATACTGAGTTTTTCATTCGCTCATTTTGCCCAATGTAAAACTTTCATTTTAGCCTACCTTAAAA
>NW_007487922.1:0-286 GCF_000475195.1 Diaphorina citri
CAAGGAGAGGAACTCTTTGGTTAATGGTTATAGGCCAAAGGCTGAATTTGAGAACGGTCTAATTTTGGCTCAAAAAGTTAGCGCACAACTTGATTTTAGATTTAGCCCTAAAATAATTACTAACAAAATAATGTCAAAAAAAAGTAAATATTCCGACTTTTCCAAATCAATCCACTCACCCTGTATTGAAAAGTGATGATAAAAAAAGAGCGAACAGAATAAAAGTTTCCCTTGTCAACATAAGAGGTGTGCGTGAAAATTCTATTTGTGTTCAAATCAAGTTTCT
>NW_007487923.1:0-286 GCF_000475195.1 Diaphorina citri
TTCCTTCTCTCTTCGATTTCGGGACGATAAGACCATAGCAGTTACAGTTCCCTCTGTCAAACCTCTGAAAAAAAAAAATAAATAAAGGAAAAAAAAAGCTACAGGGGTGAAAGAACTTTTCCTGTCTCATGTTGGTACTTAGGTATATAGTCCAATAAAACTAGTCTAATAAACATGCTATAAAAGCAGGGGTTTCCAACTTCTATGGTGTATGCGGGCCATATGCTACATTGGGAGGTACTTCGCGGGCCACATACCTATGTACATGCATAGGGGAGCGCACCAC
>NW_007487924.1:0-286 GCF_000475195.1 Diaphorina citri
CTCTATGAACCTATAATGTGGAGTGGATTTATTTCCATACTCATTTACCACGGGTATTTTATGCGATTATAAGGAATATATTCTTGATTTCCTACTCTATTCTTGGGATAGAAAAATATATTTCCTAGCATTCTTAGTAGGTAATCTTGGAAACTAGTTGTAACCTCATAGGTCATTATGTGTCAAAAGTAGGAGATACCATTTATAGCTAGCTACCTTGCTGTTTCGCTTTGATTAATCCAGATTCTCAGTTACTGTTCTCACGAGACTGAGTGCACCCGATACC
>NW_007487925.1:0-286 GCF_000475195.1 Diaphorina citri
ACCTAACCTAACCTAACCTAACCTAACCTAACCTAACCTAACCTAACCTAACCTAACCCTAACCTAACCCTAACCTAAACCTAACCTAACCCTAACCTAAACCTAACCAACCCTAACCTAAACCTAAACCTAACCTAACCTAAACCTAAACCTAACCTAACCTAAACCTAAACCTAACCTAACCTAAACCTAAACCTAACCTAACCTAAACCTAAACCTAACCTAAACCTAACCTAACCTAACCTAAACCTAACCTAACCTAACCTAAACCTAACCTAACCTAACC
>NW_007487926.1:0-286 GCF_000475195.1 Diaphorina citri
CATTCTAGGTAATCTAGCTACAATCCCAAGTACAATTCCTGCATATCCCTTAGTTTTCTTGGTATCCATGAACCCTTTCTTGTGTGTACCTACTAGTATGTTAATTACGAGTATTAGTACTTATTCCACGTACGTTATCTAGCTTTATCTAGCTTCAGTCCCAAGTACAATTCCAGCATAGGTATCCCTTGGTTTTCTTCTTATCCATGAACCCTTTCTTCTGCGTACACTGTACCTACTTGTATGTTAATGTTAACTGACTTGTCACTACATGGTACATGCACTA
>NW_007487927.1:0-286 GCF_000475195.1 Diaphorina citri
CGATGCGCAATGCACATGACCTTGATAATCAGCTGATCTGTAGACAGACGCTAGAGCTGCTAGACAGAATGAGGCCCGAGTTAGGGGAGTCTGGGGATACTTAGGACCGGGACAAATGTTAGGCGCGGCCTCGGGGGGAGAAGAAAACTGCTAATGCTCCCCAGAACGGGGACGTGGATAAGGCCGGCTACACACGTTCAGGTTTGCATAGGGTTGCCAACTTTTTTTTCGGCATATACGGAACAAACTAGCAAAATGGTGAAAAAATACGGATTTCCCGATTTTT
>NW_007487928.1:0-286 GCF_000475195.1 Diaphorina citri
ATCATCAGTGTTTTCATACTCCTGTTTACATCTACTAACTAAACAGCTATTCTGCACATCACCTGCTTCAGGGATTACGAAAGCAACATCATCTACAGGAAAAACTGTTGGGCTCTACAAAATTGTTGAACCTGCAATACATACTCCACAACTTGAAGTACCTCTGGAATCAGGGATATCGCTACCAAGTTATCATTTCACTGGTAAGAACAAAATGATGAAAGATGATGGGGGGAAAGTAGATTTTGGAAGGAAGGGAATTTAATGTTGGACCTCTGGGAAGACA
>NW_007487929.1:0-286 GCF_000475195.1 Diaphorina citri
ATTGAAGAATTGGAGCGTTTAGTTTAATGAGATCTTTTTTAATATTAACTTACGAACGTGTTGTATTCAAGTTTTGGTTCATACATTAACCTAGCTCCTATTATAGGAGTCCTATGTATGCAATAAAATCAAATTGCAAATTTTGGCAATCAGCTCATTTCGGATTTCCAACATCAATTCCTTTGCACGACAAAAACAAATTCTTTTTTCATCAATAGATCAGTTGCGCTTACTTGGGTGATGTTTCAAAGTCATAGAGCAGGAAAAATGAGGACCAACGGAATTT
>NW_007487930.1:0-286 GCF_000475195.1 Diaphorina citri
ACAAACAAATCACGAGCCGCAGACGTTGAGGACCAAATGGTGATGGTGGTTGTGGTGGTGGGGGTAAGAGCCAACCTGTCTGGAAAGGACAAGAAGGAAGATACCTCACCTCTCTCTCTCAGCTCATACCTGTTTCTTTTCTTCTCTCGCTTGGTCTTCGCTATGCAATTCCAGCTAAATCATGTGTGTGCTGTAACTTCAGTGTGTTTAAACAGTTCAAACTAACCGTTTAGAATATCTTCAACACATCGGGATGCGTCCACGAAAATAATAAGATGGGAAAAAT
>NW_007487931.1:0-286 GCF_000475195.1 Diaphorina citri
TTTTATTTATCTTCCAGGTCGACAGCAATTTATTTTGAGGACCACAATCTATTTCCAGGACCACAATCAAAATTTAAATTTGGTTTACTCTTGGAGTAACTTGGAGTGGTTGATTTCGGTATAAACCCTTGAGACTTCCGTCTTCCGTGCCCTATGTTTTATATCCAACGAAATCACATACCTACCTATGTAATATGATTTTATCTCGTCATCTACACAGGTAGACCTGATCAGGTCCGCCTGTCAGGCCTACCTGATACTTGATGGCCACACACTATCATCAGGG
>NW_007487932.1:0-286 GCF_000475195.1 Diaphorina citri
TCACAAAGGTGGAAGAGGCGGGGGGGAGTGAGGGTTAAATAATTTACAGGGTGGGACAAAATAAGGGTGATGATTTATATTCGATCTTAGAACAGAGAGTTTTCATCAGTTAATCTAGAGTTCAAGAAATACTAGCCTTTTGCAAATCAAATGGGTGACGTCAAAGAAAACCCTTGATACAGTGTTAACTCTCAGTGGTATAATCGGGCATAAGTAATACCTACCTATACATATACCTAAATATCTAACAAAATTTATCAAATTCTGTTGGGCTACACAGTATGTG
>NW_007487933.1:0-286 GCF_000475195.1 Diaphorina citri
GAACACAAATCGCGATAGACTTGGGATTGGTCTTCTATATCGATTCCATCGGTTAGAGGTTAGAGTCAGAATACCTACCAGGGAAAGGTTTCAAATGTTGCAAAAAAAAAGGCAAGTTGAAAAACGATGGTAAATGTTATAACAGAGGACTTCTCCATAACTATAAAATGTGATATGAAGGTGAAGATAGGTACATATATGTTATTATAAAAAAAGAAGAAAAAAACGTTTTGCGGTTTTGTGGTCAGCAACCCTCATGTGGATGAAATAACTCATAACAGACAGC
>NW_007487934.1:0-286 GCF_000475195.1 Diaphorina citri
AACCAGACAAATGCTATGACTTACGAGCAAACCTAATGCCATTATGTAGGTAATTTGCTCCGTTGCATCTTCTTATGACGTTTTACTAATGTCTTGTCATTAAGTTATTCCTTAAGATTGCCCCTCGGGCTTGATATACGAGATTCCGTCATATTTCGAACCACGAGGTAAAAGTTGAGAAAGCTCCAGCTGACCTCCTCAAAGACTGTCATCAGGTTTACATAATAACAACATAAGAAACTCACTAATTGATGTTCCAATTAATAATATTACATTGACAAATGTA
>NW_007487935.1:0-286 GCF_000475195.1 Diaphorina citri
ATAATAAATACATACACACTTATTGAAAAAAAAAATAGGTCACTAAAATATTGAATTCTAAGGACGTGACAAAAGTACTGTTGAGGCCAAACGACCATAAGGGTTAATCCAGAATGGGTTAACCCGACACGCTCGAAACTTGTAGAATCAAACCAAAATTTCGTACCGCTTGAGCCTGGTGAAACGTCAACAGGCGATACAGCTTCAGTTTAGAGGTGGCAAAGATCGGTTCACTTTAGGGAATAAGTTCCAACCGTTCAGTTCCTTTCATGGAACTGTTCCCAAT
>NW_007487936.1:0-286 GCF_000475195.1 Diaphorina citri
TTTCGGCTCTGCATGCAGTCTGGAGTTCGGGGTGCACTCAGCCTCGTAAGGTTATGCTGTGATATGCATAAAAGTTGTGAAAAGGCTCGGCTGTAGCACAAAAATTCTCGATTTGATATTTTGACTGACGTAAAAAAAGTATTCGTCCCAGAACCAAGATTTTTTTTTCTCTCTTTTTTCTGCTAGTTGCTACAGATAAAATAAATGAATAATTAAAAAATATAGATAATGGAATAAAATAAAAGTAAATAATAAATGTGTACCATCATTACTATACGGAAACAGT
>NW_007487937.1:0-286 GCF_000475195.1 Diaphorina citri
TCAAAGGGGAGGTGTAGGGGGGGGGGGGTGAGAGGTAGGTACTAGGAAATATCTGGCCTGGTATTTTGAGGTCAGTATGGAGGAGAAAGAGAAAAAGCAGAAGTACGAAGAGGGAGAAGAAGGGCAAGGTAAAGGAAGAGAAAGAGGAGAAGGAGTGGAAGAGGGAGAGAAGAAGAAGAGGAGAGGGAATAAAAACATAGATTTATTTGTTTCAAAAGAAAATGGCGCAATCTGTGGCATTTTAACCGTTTATCTCGGTGCACCCCGCCCACCCCATTTTATATCT
>NW_007487938.1:0-286 GCF_000475195.1 Diaphorina citri
ATTTTGAGAACCACTGCTACCGTTTGACAAGAGGGGAGTTTTGCTCGCTTCACAGCTATGTAAAATCTTTTGTTTACTTTTTTTGTGTTCTTTTCTTCTTTTTTGCAAGTAACGTCGAAGTCGAATTTCAGCCGGACGGCTGATCTTTTCAATCTTTTTTTCATTTTCATTTTTCACTCCAGGAGTTGATTGGCCCAGTAGGACACATATTAAAAGCTTAGATCTACGCTGAAAAATGAGTTCAATTGGTGCGGGGGTAAGTTTAATTCAGCGTCCTATCTAAAAC
>NW_007487939.1:0-286 GCF_000475195.1 Diaphorina citri
ATAGACTTCTTCCCATTAGGTTAGGGTCTGCTTTCAAACCATATACTTATAACACACCATCGTGTATCTCAATTTAATATTTAATTTCAATTCAATTTGATAAACCTTCATTGTAGGTACCTATTCTTTTATTTTTTTTCTTGCTTAATTTAATGTTTTTGCAATTGTATTGTTGGTATTTTACCTGTTAATATTTAATTTTTTCAACTTTTGTTCTTGTTCAATTTTCATTTTTGCCATTTTCTTCAATTTTTTCTTGTCATCATGACACAAGCAGGTGCTATTG
>NW_007487940.1:0-286 GCF_000475195.1 Diaphorina citri
TACATAGGTATTCTTTAACCACGATCGAATAAACTACGGGCTAAAAAATTCCCGGAGGGACGGGCCCAGCTTGTTTTAGTTAGTTTTTTCTCATCGTAGATAGCTCATAACGTCATAAGTTCATAACTCATAACCAGAACCACCAAAAATGAACTACTTTTTTCAGTGGACATCTCAGTCAATTAGTGTACCCTCCAAAGGGTACAGTGTACACGTGTCTTAGAATGAAATACAAAACCTTGAACCAACTAGGTACCTAGAATAACTTGAACCGACTGGATTAACG
>NW_007487941.1:0-286 GCF_000475195.1 Diaphorina citri
ACAGTATTATGAAAAAAGAGACCTCTTTTATTTCCTAGTTGCCTATTAGAAATTGTCTGTTCACTAAATTTTGCACATTACCCCATCTATTTTGGGCCCCGTTCACAAGATACGTGTAATTTGTCCAGTTTTCGCTTTTTCGAGACACTATCTAATAGGCAACTAGGAAATAAAAGAGGTCTCTTTTTTCATATTACTGTGGGGCCTATTCACTGAATTTTACTTATGACTTCATCCATTTTGGGCCCCGTTCACAAAATACGTGTAAATTGTCCAGTTTTCGCTT
>NW_007487942.1:0-286 GCF_000475195.1 Diaphorina citri
GAAGGTAGAATTGGTGATTGTAAAATCTAGGCTAGTATACTCGTAGTTCATACTGTCAAGATACCCAAGATAAGGGGTTTTCCTTACTTTGTCTAATAGGTGGGTGGTCTAGATTAGTCTAAAACCTTAAGGATTATTCCTCTTCTTCCTCCTACTTCCATTCCCTGTACATCTCCCTTGGGATGATGGATTTTATTACGGGACAATGACCAACCTCAGTGGTGCAGTGGTTAGCGTGGTGGACTTCGGATCTGGAGGTTGGTGGTTCGAGTCCAAGTCAAGTCAA
>NW_007487943.1:0-286 GCF_000475195.1 Diaphorina citri
TCTCGCTGACACAGGAATCATCAACACAGCGGGAGGCGGTACAGATCCCAGGTATGCTCCTGATCCCAAGGGAGGTGCCAGTACTGTGAAGAGACAAGGTGTGGATATCATCAGAACTCCTACGACTTCATGTAAGTACGACTACAATGGGTTAATATAATAAATTACTTCACTTAACGGGGTTAGAAAAGGCCAGCCTAGTTCGCTTGATTGGTAGCGCGTCTGCCTTGTAAGCGCTAGGCCGCGGGTTCGATTCCCGCCCGGGGCGGATCTTATCCTGATGGGA
>NW_007487944.1:0-286 GCF_000475195.1 Diaphorina citri
GCAATAATTAGGGTAAACAACTTTCTTGTTCATAGGATCTTTAGGCGAAAGTGTAATACCAAAAATTTGAGAACTCGATAGTTCAGGGGAGAACATTTGGCGGCGGAAAAACCGCCAGAAAACGGCCGAAATTTCGCACTTTTGTCTTGTCAGTTTTTTGCTTATAACTCCTAAACCGTGCGTTCCATGCAAAGTTTATGGGTATCAAATTTAAAGTACACATTTTTTTTTTTTTTTATAGTTGAACAATTTTCCTAGTCAGGATTATCAGGCATACTAAGGCGAG
>NW_007487945.1:0-286 GCF_000475195.1 Diaphorina citri
CCTGGTAACGCACACGGATCGAAAAAGGCCATTCTCTTGTGAGAAATGTGACAAGTCGTTCTATACGCAACAGAATTTGGTGCAACACGAGAAAACGCATTCGGGTAGCAAGGATTTCGTGTGTACGGAATGTGGTGAGTATAGACGTTTTTTATTTAGCTGAAATACCCATTATTTACAGAGTATTCATTTTTGGTCAGACTGATTCAACCTCTACTACCTCTAGATATAGAATAGAATATACCTTGTTTATCCTGCCCGATACATACGCAGGACACATAATAAA
>NW_007487946.1:0-286 GCF_000475195.1 Diaphorina citri
TGTTTACCTACCATGCTGGCACCGGTCGCTATGCGCATTTATATGTCATAGCTACTCATTTTCCTCACGAGGCTGAGTCGGCCCCGTAACGGCCAGTCACGGAATCAATCATTTGCATGATACAAATTTCTTGACCTCGCCGGAAATCGAACCCGGGTCTCCCGCGTGCAAGGCGAGCGCAGTGACCACTACGCCATGGGAGCTGACTAGTAGTAGAATAGAATAGAATATACCCTGCTTATACCGCCCTGCATCTGCCTCGGTAATAGTACCTCTGTGGTTAAGG
>NW_007487947.1:0-286 GCF_000475195.1 Diaphorina citri
CCTTCTCTCTTCGATTTCGGGACGATAAGACCATAGCAGTTACAGTTCCCTCTGTCAAACCTCTTCAAAAAAAAAGTAAAATCTGAATTCATTTTTTTACTTTTATCTCGAGTTTGCACGTTTATATTATACTTTTCATTTATCATCATCAAATCTCAAGTTGTTCTAGAAATGGGTTGACTGTGAACAAAGATGACTTTTCATATACATTAGATATTAAAAACAAGCAAATTACAAAGCAAAAAATAAATAAATATGAAATAAATAATAAACATGGCCGCCGGGA
>NW_007487948.1:0-286 GCF_000475195.1 Diaphorina citri
TTTTCGTATTCAAATAAAGCCTGCATCACATTCACTCGTACGTGTTTAGAGATATGAGAGTTTCCTATAAGCATTTTACACCCACGTACTGCGGTAGGTAGGTAGGTACTTCGGGTTGTTTAGAGTGAAAGAAAGGTGGAAGAGATGCCAGCCTAGTTAGCTTGGTTGGTAGTGCGTCTGCTTTGTAAGCGCTAGGCCGCGGGTTCGATTCCTGCCCGGGGCGGATTTTATCCTGATGGGATAATGTTCGTTCTTGGAACGGCTGGCTTTCTCCTATCCTGTCTTC
>NW_007487949.1:0-286 GCF_000475195.1 Diaphorina citri
ATAAATAATGCCAGTGAAACACTAATCTAAAAGAAGTCGTATTAGGATAAAATTTCATGCCTTGGTTGGGATTGAACCTATGCCCTCCTGTTTACCAAGCAAGCACCTTGGAGCAAGAGCACTATCCATTTTCTCTCTCTCTCTCTCTCCTGTTTTTATTTGTTTGTTATGTTTAACAAGCTATTTAATTGCTTGATTTTTAGCTCTCTTTTTTCTTCTTGTTTTGGAGGAAGCAAAAACAATAAACAGAACAATGTGCTGTTCTTCCATTCTTTACTCTGTTAAA
>NW_007487950.1:0-286 GCF_000475195.1 Diaphorina citri
AAGTCATTCTTTAATAAATAGGTACACCTACTGATATGTTTCACCAACCTACTCTTTACCCCGTAGCAGCCCTGTTAGCCTATCAGCCATGTTAGGACTTTACAAATCAAATGGAAATTAACAGGCTGATAGCTGAACAGGCCTTCTAAGGCTCATTTCACACTGAGCAGATTTTTACCGTGTGGATTTTTACCGCCTGCAAAATCCACGATTTCTTTCACACACAGCGGTTTACATTTACGTAGGTAACACTTCAAGAAATTAAAAATTATTATCAATATTCCTT
>NW_007487951.1:0-286 GCF_000475195.1 Diaphorina citri
ATTTCGATTGAACAAGTTTTTTATTGATGATCGGAAATAACGGTCGTTGTTGTTGTTGTTGTTGGTGGTGGTGGTGGATGTTGTTGTTGTCGTTGTTGTTTTTGTTGTTGCTGTTGTTGTTGTTGTTGTTGCTGTTGTTGTTTTGGGTGGTGGTTGTTAATGTTGTTGTTGTTGTTGTTGTTGTTGTTGTTGTCCTAACTGCCCTAAGAGATACGACTTTATGCTAACAAATAATGCTCATTCTCGGAAAGGCAGGCTTTCCCCTATCCTGTCTTCCTTCTCTCTT
>NW_007487952.1:0-286 GCF_000475195.1 Diaphorina citri
TATTGAAAATTGAGGTGACAGTTAATAGGTACCTACCTACCTACCTAACTACATAATAATGTGTAGGTAATTAAATTTAAATAAATATAGGTTTATGACTTTATTAGTATGGATTTTTCGGATTATAGGTACCTAGACAGGATTATCATAGAAATTAAAAGATCAGCACACGCGCTCTTATTTTCAAGTAGGTAGGTAGGTAAATGTAAAAATGTAAATGCTGTTTCTTTGTGTTATTATGTCACAACTTTGGTGCTCACTGCAGCATTGTAGGATTTTTCCCAAT
>NW_007487953.1:0-286 GCF_000475195.1 Diaphorina citri
TATCAGCTACGGTCTAGGAACAGCGTTACAGCGCGAATTATATGGCAATGTAAACGCGGGTGCACTCAGCCACAACCGAACTCATTTCATTTGAGTAGTTTTCTTATGGGGTCATTATGCAAGCGGTAGGTAATGATTCGGTTCTCTCTTTTGTACTAATATTAGCGCTAGCAGAATACTGTAATGCTGTAAGCGACTGTGAATTGATAGGTAGCGTAGGTAATGCTGTAAGCGACGCTCAATAGGTATCTACTATGATATCTCTATTAGAGAGTTAGTAGGTACT
>NW_007487954.1:0-286 GCF_000475195.1 Diaphorina citri
CTATGTGCAGACAATCCCTCATGGTCAATACAGATTTTAATTGCAAATTCTCACCAGGAGGTTCTCTCTCTCTCTCTCCTACACTCTCTCTTTCGTGTTCTCTCTCTCCCTCTCTTTGTATGTCTCTTTCTTTCCACTCTTTAGCCTTAAGTTCTCTCTTTTTTCTTGTTCTCGATCTTTCTCTTTGTTTTTCACTTCAACCAAATGAGATTTCCTGAGAGAATGCGAGAGAGAGAGAGAGAGAGAGAGAGAGAGAGAGAGAGAGAGAGAGAGAGAGAGAGAGGAA
>NW_007487955.1:0-286 GCF_000475195.1 Diaphorina citri
CTTGGCTCCGAATGTAAGCTTCAAGATTTTGCTGTCAGTTTCAGTGACCATCGTCTGTTGAACTACAGGTGTTGATGTTATGATTGGCTGTTGTGGAAGGATTGGTAGCTGCTGCAGTGGTAGCTGTGGGATTTGGGGAATTTGTGGAATCTGAGGAATGGTTGTAGAGGCAGGTTCATATTCTGTCTTGGTAATAGTGGCAACAGGCCTTGATAGAGTTGTTGATTGTCCGTTCAGTAATGGAATCACATGTGACTCGTACACGGTTTCAACTTTGTAAATTGGT
>NW_007487956.1:0-286 GCF_000475195.1 Diaphorina citri
TGTCAAATGAAACGGACCCAAAGATATTCCAGGTAGGTACTTGTACACAAAGAAAATGTGTGTAAAGACGATCAAATCGAACGGTTCCATTTGAATTCTAACCTTCGAAGGACAACCCAACACACTAGAAAGGAAATTTGATATAGGGAACTGTTTAAAAGAGACGTATTTTCATTCGAAAATCGAAGACAGAAGGACGATAGGACAGGAGAAAGTCGTTCCGAAAATGATGACCTCATCTGTTTTTTGTTTAGGAAAAACTCGCCCCAGGCGGGAATCGAACCCG
>NW_007487957.1:0-286 GCF_000475195.1 Diaphorina citri
GTATCGTTTTTCTTTGTATGTATTTTTACTTTTTATACTGCTTATGCATCTAATATACTGCGTGAGTTACAACGTGAAGATTTGACGCGAATATTATACGATATTTTGCGTGATTGACCAAGCAAAAAAGTGGAAAATAGTGAACAATCCAAACAAATT
Organism: Diaphorina citri; assembly: GCF_000475195.1. NCBI lineage: Eukaryota > Metazoa > Arthropoda > Insecta > Hemiptera > Psyllidae > Diaphorina > Diaphorina citri. The sequence goes on from NW_007487957.1 coordinate 160, forward strand.
ATAATTAATACGTTTTTCCTCATATTAATTTTTTCCGGTTTTTCCGTGGTGTTTCAGAGTTGAAGGTGTGAACACAGCCCGGTCGAAAGTTCGGGTCAGTTTTTTCGAAAGTGAGAAGCCGTCCCTG
>NW_007487958.1:0-286 GCF_000475195.1 Diaphorina citri
GGACATTATCAATAGCCATATTGCACGGAAAGGCGGGAGAGGGAAAGTGGACGCAATGTCGAAAAATCTTTTACCCCCCTCCCCTTCCGTTTTCCTTCCCCTCATTTCTCCTCTTTCTTCATCCCTTCACCTCTATTTTCACAGTCAGAAAAATTCTCCCGATTTTCCTTTTAGTTTTTTTCCTTTCCTTCCCCTCCTCTCTCGATCATTCCTCTATGTTTTTCCTTCAGCCCGAAGGAAGTTATCCATTACCCTCATACTGCCTGAAAACAAAATACAATATACA
>NW_007487959.1:0-286 GCF_000475195.1 Diaphorina citri
TGATGTCAGTGGAAGAAAACAGGTTCGATACGGTTTGGCTCATATTGGTTTGCAGCTGAAATCAGAAGTCAAGAGGTGCTGGATCTTAATTTGACTCAAGACAAAGTGTCTGACTTTCAAGAAGACCTATATGTACCTAGATTTTGGATGCATGAAGTCCTGCTAATTTTGTGCTTTTAGATTCATGTTCAACATTTGATCATCACAACTCTACAGAGTCCATAGTCAAAACTATTGAGAACGGGTGTATATTAGAAGTTTGAATTTGAACGGGTGTTCAGCATTC
>NW_007487960.1:0-286 GCF_000475195.1 Diaphorina citri
TGTGGTTCTAGAGATAGAGCGATCAGTGTGTGAACTATGAACTGTGAATGGATCTCGTTCTTATAATATAAGATTAGTAGTTATTACTAATAAAATTAGCTTTGACATCTTATTGGAATAAAAACTGTGCCTTCTTATGTACCTACTCCTAGAAAGGTAGGTAGGCAAGTATCTGTTCACCTTCTTAGATAATATTCCTGACAATCTACCGAGATATAAATTAATTATTTGGCCAATAATGTTCACACTATTTTTTTTTTTTTTTTTTTTTTTTTTTTTTTTTTTT
>NW_007487961.1:0-286 GCF_000475195.1 Diaphorina citri
CTTCTGGTTCTTCTTCATCTAGTTCCTCCTCTTCGTCTTCGCTGGTCGGTTCTTGCCGTACATCCCCCACCATCTGGAAACCCAAGAGAAAAGTTGGTAAAAACCTTGATTAGACTGCGAAAGAAAAGGAACTTTTTGCCAGTCTCATTCGGGCAGGATAAACAAGGGATATTCTATTCTACTTTTTCTGCGGTTCAGTAAACTACAGAACTCGTATCAGGGGGAAATCAGATAAAATCATGAACCCTTTGTTTGTTGTTTTTTTTTTTTTTTTTTTTTTTTTGTG
>NW_007487962.1:0-286 GCF_000475195.1 Diaphorina citri
GTCATGATTCGAACCCTCAACCTCAAGCTCAAAAATCAACTTTTTAAAAAAAATTGTTTTGTCGTTTTGTGCTTTTGAAAGTCAACATTTGAAGATTCTCAAAAATAAGAGTCCAAATGCAAAATCTGTCCTTTTTTTTATCCATGTTTCCGATTTGTAGGTAAATACGGGTATACCCAATTTTTATATGATTATTTTTCAATAGACGCCCTGTAAGATAGAGTGGTTCGTGATGCCTTATGGAGTCGTGGGAATCAAATAATAATATTCGGTTCAACAAGTGGAT
>NW_007487963.1:0-286 GCF_000475195.1 Diaphorina citri
CTCTGCATACAGAACGTCATTGGTGATGCTAGGATTCACGTGGTTAAAAAGAACTTTGAAACCAGGGTTAACCAATTTTTTTACTGGGAACTTTTCACCGTTGATGAGAACATAATCATGGTCCTGGATGAAGGACTCGACCAGCTCCTCATTCATCAGGTGCATAATCATGCGCTGTCCAGTTTTTCCGCCATACACAATGTTTTTGAAACCCACAATTTCTCCAACCGCTATGAAATACTTATCAATCGTGGTAGCCTCGTCATTAGGTAGAACTATAGCGCAT
>NW_007487964.1:0-286 GCF_000475195.1 Diaphorina citri
GCTGTCTGTTATGAGTTATTTCATCCACATGAGGGTTGCTGACCACAAAACCGCAAAACGTTTTTTTCTTCTTTTTTTTATAATAACATATATGTACCTATCTTCACCTTCATATCACATTTTATAGTTATGGAGAAGTCCTCTGTTATAACATTTACCATCGTTTTTCAACTGGCCTTTTTTTTGCAACATTTGAAACCTTTCCCTAGTAGGTATTCTGACTCTAACCTCTAACCGATGGAATCGATATAGAAGACCAATCCCAAGTCTATCGCGATTTGTGTTC
>NW_007487965.1:0-286 GCF_000475195.1 Diaphorina citri
TTGCTAATGTTCTCACGTGGGTACATTTCAATCATTAGTGTGAAGGTGCCGAGATTCTTGTTTTCGCAGGTATGCAAAAGAGTATTTAGAGAGAGGCGACTTGAATTCGGCAAGACATGTGGTATCTATAACCGTTTTGTTGATTTATTTGTTCCCGCCATCATCATGTGGGAAATGAAACCAAAAATAGAAATTCGGGTTCACCTGTAAATATTTCGCGAACAAGGTCAACCTTTGTGTAGACTCGCACCTCCAAGGTAATTTTGGTGAGGCTCCTTTGGTCTCC
>NW_007487966.1:0-286 GCF_000475195.1 Diaphorina citri
ATGGAGTTATTAACTAATGGGAAGAAACTAAAAAACTCAGGATACTCAATCAAAGAAGATTTCCCACCGGAAGTTCAAAAAATCAGAAAGGACTTATATGAAGAAATGATGAAACATAGAAGAGAAGGAAAGAAGGCATACATAAGGTATGATAAATTGATAATAAGCGGAAACGAAAAGGAAGATAACGAGGTTGAAGATGTGAATATGGAGGAGAGCGGAGATGAAGCAAGAGGAATAGAAGGAACAAAAAGGAAGGCAGAAAGTGAACCTGAGCGCGAAATAG
>NW_007487967.1:0-286 GCF_000475195.1 Diaphorina citri
CCGACCCCTAGGTATTAATTAGGAAAAGGTTAGGAAGATTAATATTTACATTAGGATAATACACACCATAAATAAATCTCCTCCCATAAATTAATACGTGGATTCAGATTTAAATAAAGATTTTTAAAAAAGTGTGTATAATTACCTCCCAGGGTCTCAAAGTGAGCAGCAAAATGGCCGCCTGTCTTGAAAACAAGTAGGATCTAAAGTCTAGCAGAGAACACTGAGATCTTTGTATGAGCGCTCTTAGTCTGAGGTTGATGGAGTGGGGATGAATCTCGATTCC
>NW_007487968.1:0-286 GCF_000475195.1 Diaphorina citri
ATTCTACCTTGATGATCTGAAGCTTTATGCCCATAGTTCTGACCAACTTCAAAGCATGATGGAAATAGTGGTAAATTTTAGTTCATCAATCTGTATGTCACTTGGCCTCAACAAATGCAATATTCTGAACGTAAAACGAGGAAAAATCATTGAGTCACCCAGTATGCATTTATTGAGTGAGAATATTAAAATCGATGCATTAAGTACGGATGACTATTACAAGTACTTGGGAATGAAACAGCAACTCCACATTAATGATACGAGTCTGAAGAAATCTTATGCTGAC
>NW_007487969.1:0-286 GCF_000475195.1 Diaphorina citri
TCACTATCAGTTTTCATCCATCATCTTCTTTAATTTTATTTATAAAAAATAGAAAGCAATAATATATTGAACCGAAAAAACTCCCCCCTGATTGAAGCACTCCAAAACAAGTAAATGGTTCAATTTCACTCTAATTGAGATAATCTATTTGCCAAGGGCCAAACAGGGATTGTTTTTCCAAGATTACTGTCCGAGTTTCTCCATTCTGCTTGTACCCATTTGTCCACTCTTTTCTCAAAGACATCCGAAAATCTTATTCCAAACATCTTCTATTTTCGACAAAGGT
>NW_007487971.1:0-286 GCF_000475195.1 Diaphorina citri
CCTACATTTATATACAGGGTGTCCGCACAAAGTAGTGTGCTCCCCCCCCGAGACCCCCTAGTTTGGGCTGTGGAAACAATCATAAACCTTGGAACTTGTTCCCTCCGTCCACCCTCGTTGGGCGTTTGAAAGGGGTCGAATCCCCGGCAATGGGCACCTACTCGTACGTGTGGTAATCCAGCATTGGATTTCTTGTACGGTCCCCCTTTGTGTTGCAGAACCACTGTCGCATTACTTCAAGGAAGATTCTTTTACATACAGGCCTATCCGGGAACTGAAAATAAAA
>NW_007487972.1:0-286 GCF_000475195.1 Diaphorina citri
ATATCAACTTGTTTGGTAGGGAATTCTTGTGTTTGGGCTCAAAAGTCTCAGAACTCCTGTCAAGCAATTCACTACTGTTACATTTTGATGTATTTATCTGGAAAAAGAAAACATTTGAAATTAGATAAATTTGATTAGAAGAATTTCTTCCAATTTAAAAACAAAATAACTTTCTAGATGCTCTGTAAAGGTCCATAGTTAATTATGACTTGAGAAAGTAGCTTTTACAACTTCAATTTTTTTCCTTTAAAGCAATTTAACTCTACAGACAGTAGGTTGTTTGCAC
>NW_007487973.1:0-286 GCF_000475195.1 Diaphorina citri
GGTGTTATGAAAGGAACGTGTCTCTTACATTTATTATTAGACCGCCTCTGTGTTCTTTTCATTATTATCCCTACAGTTCAGTTGGATCTGCTGACGTCCAGTCCTTTAGTACATGGATGTCCATGTCCATGTCCACAGTCCAGTGCCTTCAGCAGGTAGAGCTAGGTGGATCTAGGACTTCTAGAGGGTGCTGGATTTCGGACTCTAGTTTTTCCAGAGTATAGAGGTAGGAACTCCAAATCCATTTGGCCAACAGGGGATACTTACCATTTTAGTCAATTTGAAC
>NW_007487974.1:0-286 GCF_000475195.1 Diaphorina citri
ACATTTTCTTAAAATATTTGGCTCATAACTATCTTTGTGTAATAACACTAAACCGCCACAGAAACGTCCCCTTTTTTCGAACTTTACAGCTTCACATTGTAATGTCTTATACCCACAGGTTTGTTTTGTGTATGAAGGCAGCCAAGTTTCATTTAAGCAGATAAGATCTGTGTCTTGAGAAGTAAGAGTTTCTACTGCTTTATAAAAATTACTAGGACCATTGCAATTTAGCCATGTTATGCTTACTTTGTTCTTTTTGTCTGCGCCACCTCCTGGAGATAGAGTA
>NW_007487975.1:0-286 GCF_000475195.1 Diaphorina citri
ATCAAGTTACTCAATATTAATTTCTTATAGAAACAGAAAGTAATTAACACATATTTAATGGCCATCAACATGTGGGGGTCTATTAAAATATAATTATGTCCTCTTGTTTTTATAGGTACATACTTGTCTTTACATTCTTTATTAATTATATACTAGCAAAATATGGTTTGATGAATGAATGAATGAATGAATGAATGAATTACATACGGTACCTTTTTTTACTTTCCTTATCCTATAGGAAGGAAAGTAATGTAATCGGGTCAAATTTTCGATGGTCAGTTTTTAG
>NW_007487976.1:0-286 GCF_000475195.1 Diaphorina citri
TCCAAAATATGTGATTAGATATATCCAAAATATGTACTTATATTTAATATCCAAAATATGTACTCAGATGTACATATTTGATAAATGTACATTTGCACATGGTACATGGTTAGATACATAGTGTTCTAACCAAATAGTGCTGTTTCTTGTACCAAATAGAATTAAATGGCGATTTCGGTTATGATTTGGTACTTTTGGTAGCTTGTACCAAATTTTAATGTAATCGAGTCATCCTTAATGAGTTGGTGATTCTTGGTAGCTCATACTCTGACGTAGATTTGGTGAA
>NW_007487977.1:0-286 GCF_000475195.1 Diaphorina citri
CTCCAGTCAAAAAGTGTGATTGAAGACCTCAAGCTCAGTTGCCTAAACAGACAGGTAAGTAGGTGTAAAATTTTGCATGCCATGATCTATGAATTTTTTGTTGCCTTTACACATGCTATTTGCCTTCTGTTAACCTTTCATCCACTTATTTACCTGAATCCCTGTTTAATACAGGTACTAATGGGTTAGCATTACTGTATTACTGTCAAAGCTTTTAGTCGCAAAAGTTTTACCCTCCATTTGGTAACAAGCTTCTTACCTCAGGCTGTGGTTATGTACCGGGTTG
>NW_007487978.1:0-286 GCF_000475195.1 Diaphorina citri
TATTTAGCAATCTTTGTGGAAACACAAATCGTGTCCATGAAGTCAAATATTACGTCTATTTGAATGGTCAAATGAATACAAAATAAAATACAGAACCACAGAAGGCAGATCTACGAAAGGAACAAATCCACATGCTTTCCACAAACTTACACATAATATTTAGGAAACAACATCAGGACAAATAGGTCCACACCCAAGGACCCATCTCAAAATTATTAGGTCTAATAAAAAGTCAAGATGATATCCAGGACAAATAACAAAAAGATACTATGAACAATATTGAACA
>NW_007487979.1:0-286 GCF_000475195.1 Diaphorina citri
TTCTACAGCTGTAGATGGTGTTCCATTGTTTTCTGCAGTTGCAATTGGTTGGATATCATCATCAGCACTCATGGTAATTAATAATGTTCACAATATATTTAAAATCACTTTTTTTTAAAAAGTTCAATTTATATAAGAAAAATACAATACACTGTTTAAATGTAATCAATAATGAGAATACGGGGAAAGGTTCCAAGTTGTCCTGAAAAAGAATTGTGTGCGAATGTGTGTTGATAATTGTTATGGGAAAAATAGGGAAATGGGGAAAATAGAAAAAGGTTTTTTT
>NW_007487980.1:0-286 GCF_000475195.1 Diaphorina citri
AATAATTAATAGGTAACATTACAATCCGTTCACTGAAAGGCATTCCGCCTCCTCACATTAAAACCTCACCCAGCCTGATATCAATCAAGCACTATGTTGCTTAACTTTAGTGATCCATCGGGAATTGGCGCATTCATCGAAAGAAATTATATATGAAAACCCAGTCAAAAGAAATTCTCAATGAAATAATGATGAGTCATGTCGGATTCCATAAAAATACAGCAAAATGGTCCCTTCACTTGGCATTATTGCTTTCCGTTAGATGCTTTCCGGATACTCAATTGTA
>NW_007487981.1:0-286 GCF_000475195.1 Diaphorina citri
TGCAAACCTGTGAATTTCTCTCTCAATTTTACGAGGTTGATGGTTTTCGTTAATTCCCTTTTCGTCCATAATCTCTTCATTCACGATGAATCACCTCGTTAATGGCTTGATCATCTCCATGTTGATCATCTTCATGTTCGGGTTTGTTACCTTTTGTTTCCTTGTGGGAACAAAGCTCTCGACAATATCTAAGGACTTTTAGGTCCTATTTGTAGAATTCCTAAAGCAATTTGAAAGTATGTACCAGATTTGAAAGACTTGTTACTGAATACTGCTTACGTGGGCT
>NW_007487982.1:0-286 GCF_000475195.1 Diaphorina citri
GGGGTATCAGGCTAGGCTTGGAGACCGGAGGTCCCGGTTTCGATCCCCGGCAGAGTCAAAAGTTTTTTTTTACCTCTTATAAGTCTTATAGCGACTGATCCAATTCAACTTTTCATCTTTTGTAGCATTTATTATTGCTTTCTATCTAACAGTGATTTTTCTTTAATTAGTTCATTGGAAAGGAAGGAAGGGAGAGCAATAAAAAACAACGTGATGTCATAATAACAACATAATTTACTAGTTCGTATTATTAAGTCTAATGCAATATGAGTATTGAATAAGAGAA
>NW_007487983.1:0-286 GCF_000475195.1 Diaphorina citri
TTTAAAGTTACTTTTTCGGAGTTTTGACCTCAGATTTGGATTTTTCACAACTTTTTACGTAGGAACCGACCTTTCATTAAAAATCTGGTGTGAACATCACACGACTTTCTATTACATTTGAGTATCGAACCCGCAACTTCTCAACTCTAAGTCAGAGAGTGCTAAAAGTAGCACCATTCGATTCCGCGTGAAAAATCACATGGGATTAACTATTCAATTGCTTATTTGGTAACGGTTCACGAATAAAAGGGAAATTTGTCGACACAGGGAAGTATCGAACCCGCAA
>NW_007487984.1:0-286 GCF_000475195.1 Diaphorina citri
GAGGAACCTAATTAAAAAAATTTGCTGATAAGCAGCCGAAAAATCTGGTGTGAACATCACACGACTTTCCCTATCCTATTGCATGATGCTTATTTGGGTGTTCTCTGTTCTTCTATTGTAACTTTTACAATATCTCTAACCGTTCAGTCAGTATAGCTGAAAACTGCCAAAAAGCGGTCGAAATGCCGAAAACTGTAGCATCTATCCTAACCAAAAATTTCGTGTCGCATCCTTGTCACATTTGACAGCTGCGTGCCAAATTTCAAGTCTCTAGCTCTTACCGTTC
>NW_007487985.1:0-286 GCF_000475195.1 Diaphorina citri
TGTAGGTCCCTACACCGACAATATATCTATTCCATTTGTGTAAACAAAACATACATTTTCGAATTATCCATCATAATGTATGTAAATAAAATTATTCACACACTTTATGTACCCACAAATAAAATTAAGTATATAAACATAAAGGTACATATACTTAGTTTTGTTGCCTCATTCATCAAAATCTTCTCACCTAGGTAGTTAGGTATAAAGTGTGGACATTTTATTATTGATGATTTCTGGGCGTACACATTTACATTTACTTTGGTCAATAGTATTTATATTTACT
>NW_007487986.1:0-286 GCF_000475195.1 Diaphorina citri
GCCTTGTGCGTGAGCTACTCAAACTTGTTTAGCTGTGAGGTGTGCCGAACTACGGCGAGTGTTCTCGAGCCTTCTCGAAGTGTTTCATTATCAGTTGTTGTTTGTTTACATTTCAGACTTTGAAAATTTTACCGACTTGGTGAACTTTAAAATTTTTCTTCAACCTGTTGAATTTTTGTGTGTGGTGTTGGATTTTTATTCCTTTTCAATTTCAATTGTTGTGTGCTTTATTTATCTAATCATGGATAACCAGTCTAATGCTGAGATTAACATTTTAACTGCCAAA
>NW_007487987.1:0-286 GCF_000475195.1 Diaphorina citri
ATCTAAATAAACAATAACATGGGTACTTTACATTTTTGGTTCTCTGAAGTAACAATAGCATCGGACTACCGGGGATTCCGTCTGCTGGTAGGTTATTGACACAGACTTGCTAACAAAAATAAATTCTTGTGAAGAAAATTTAAAAGACTTCAGTAGCCACTAGATGCCGAATACATGAAATCTTGTTCATATATAATAGGTGCCAAGATATATCTACCTACTATGAGATATGTATCTACACAAGCATTTTCTGGGTTCGAATTCCGCCCAGATTTTCTTTGATTTT
>NW_007487988.1:0-286 GCF_000475195.1 Diaphorina citri
AACTATCATTTATAACTATACTATGAGTGGAAACCAACTCTCTAGAACAAATAGAGTTAAAGATTTAGGCGTTATCCTTGATCAAGATTTGAAATTCTCAATTCACCGTGAAACCATTGTTAACAAAGGATATAGAAACCTTGGCTTTATTTTAAGAAACACCAGAAACTTTAACTCCCCTAAAACCTTTAAAACACTATTTTGTTCCCTAGTTAGATCTTGTCTAGAGTATGCCTCAACAGTTTGGTCACCTAGTTACTCAACTCACATCGAACAAATTGAGAAA
>NW_007487989.1:0-286 GCF_000475195.1 Diaphorina citri
CACAGACCCAGTTGTCCTGAAAGAAACAAGGGATGTTCAATACTTTGATTGTCATGGAGAAATGTTTTCTATGGAATAGGTACCTAGTCCATCAATTTCTTGAAAACACAACTTCAGGAAGCAACCTTTTTGGTCATACAATGTGCCTTGAGGTAGAGAAAACCCCAGGGGCACATATCCCCTCTAATCCTGTATTCGTACCCCAACCTGGACTTGGGTCTTACTTCTACTGCTAGGGAAGCGTAAGGTATATCTTCCATTTCATAATGCCATCCATTTCTACATG
>NW_007487990.1:0-286 GCF_000475195.1 Diaphorina citri
TAAATACTGTCCGTTTCGAATGGTCCTGCCCCAGTTTGAAGCTTTCCATTAAAGACTACTTAATACCTAGTAGATAAGGTTAAGTTCTTTAAGCAAAAATAAACGTAAGTCATAATTTTTTTGTGGGCTTTTTGTCCTTAATTATCTATATTAATCTGGTATCGAACTTTCGAACCCATTGCACTAGACTCATATACCGTTTTACTTTCCTTATCCTATAATGGGGAAAGTAGGCATTTGAACCTTTTTTCTACTTTTGGGGCCATTTTGAAAGGAGAACTCATTT
>NW_007487991.1:0-286 GCF_000475195.1 Diaphorina citri
TCAGCATATCAATTAATAGTACAAATTGCTCAAATAAAATAGAACCGGATACCAGATCGTCAATGGATCCATTAGACAAGAAATACAAGTAGTGCCCATTTCAGCGCAGAGTGTTTAAGATAATCAACCATCGAGAAAGAGTAATCTTAGTCTGGCTGAGGGACTATAAACAGAGAGTAGATCAGCGTCTAGCTAGGGGACTATAATTACTATAAACAGGGAGTAGACTAGTCCAAATTTCCTCACGCTATATCAATAAGTCTGGCTGAGGGACTATAAACAGAGA
>NW_007487992.1:0-286 GCF_000475195.1 Diaphorina citri
GTGGAATTACACGAGGGATGATAAGGGATGATCTCTATTAGACCCAACCAGGCGGGTGGATTAAAAAAACACGAAACGTAACATCATTGTACAGGGTGTGACACTCTTTTTAGTCCGTCCTTCCTTTATTATTACAATAGTAATAAAAAGGTATAAGGGACGGACTATTGTATTCGCTTCGGTGTCGTCTGTGTGTGTCTGTCTGTCGGTCTGTCGGTCTGTTCCCATAGAAGGACTTATCCAAACCTGGTCGACCTATATATCAAATTAAAGGTCTTTTTACCAG
>NW_007487993.1:0-286 GCF_000475195.1 Diaphorina citri
TTGAAAATTGATACAGTCTCCAACTTGCAACTTGGGGAGATGTTTCCTTCCTATTTTATAAAGTTAATCACCTACTTACCTATTAAGTACCTACATCCTACATAGGTACCTATCTATTGTCTACTGTGTACCTACCTTATAAAAATCTTTATTCGAGAGCGAAAAAGTAAAGCATACCTATCTACGTCGCGTCGTAAAAACTCACGACACAAAATTCTGGAGGGAAACTCCCTCCAAAACACGAATCTTTCTACACCATCAGTCATCAACAGGGGTCCGAAGCCCC
>NW_007487994.1:0-286 GCF_000475195.1 Diaphorina citri
TTCTTCCTCGCCTTTTCCCGTGTTCAGACGAGGTCGGCGTTCTTTGTCAGCCTCTCAATCAGCTCCAGGGTGATTGCTTTAGTTCTAGGCCGACACTTTGGGCTCTCAATCAGCTTTAGGGTGATTGCTTTGGGCCGACATTTGGTATTGGCTACAAAAATTTTACGATTTTACGAATAAGTTACAACCTACATAAAGGTTCGGTTTATCAATAGCATTCATCAGGCTGTTAAAGTTATTGGCTTGTCAAATTAGCATTGGTTCAAATGTGTTTTAACTGGCCGAT
>NW_007487995.1:0-286 GCF_000475195.1 Diaphorina citri
GACGCAGCCTTGAGCGCTCGAACTTCATCCGAGTGTCATTTCCTGTACAGTCTCCATGTTTATCAGTACAGCGTCGCTGGAAAAGGCGGAGGTGAGTTGATGTTCACAGAGGCAGTTACCTTCGATTTTCCCTACGATGCTCATCTGATTCAAAATTTTACTGGCTTCACACGACAATATAACTTTTAACCCTCAGGACTCAGGGCCAATTCACAACCTTGTTGAGTATACTCGACACTTGGGACTTAATCACTATCAAGTTTGAAAAGACCTCAGGAGGTTAGCA
>NW_007487996.1:0-286 GCF_000475195.1 Diaphorina citri
TATATTCGGGTAAAGTATTGGAATATGTTTCAATATTGTATTCAAACATGGGTCTCATTTGATCAATGTATAACATTTCGTGAGTAGGGATAGTGATGTTTGGTTCAACATTCTGATTATTTTCTATGGTATCATCAGGAATGCCGTCACATTGTACATTATCAACGGTCATTGATTCATTTTCATTACTTTGATAGTTTTCATGCGTATGAATAATGTTGCCAACTTCTCTCCTTATCTTATCAAGGGTTAGTTCATTGACATATTTTTTCTTCACAATTTGATA
>NW_007487997.1:0-286 GCF_000475195.1 Diaphorina citri
CATCCACCGGCGCGAGCCAGACTTCCATCCGCGCCTTCCCAATCCCTACCCGCGTCCTCGAGAAATCCTTGCCCGCGAACCGGCCTTCCCGCCCGGCGAAAGAATCGTCCCGCGACCAGCACCTCAGTGACGATTTTCACCGGGAGCCAAATCTTCCGCCCGCTTGTCCTAATCCTTTCCCCGCCTCGCCCGTGTCCTACCGCTTCCCGCGCCGTTCCCCCGTGGTCATAGTATGCCGATTTCGATCACCTGTACACCGGCACGCACGACTCTGTACACGGCGAAC
>NW_007487998.1:0-286 GCF_000475195.1 Diaphorina citri
TCAAATGAATATAAATTCAACTGAAGTCACAGTCGTAATGAGAGGAGACACCAAAGTCCCAATCCTTTTGCAACGTTTCCAAAGTTCCCTGATCCTCTACTTAATTTGTCGACGTTATTTGGTCCCTCTAAGGTTTCTCCATAAATACTTGAAACGCTAGCTTCCTAGCATTTATTTAATGTAAACCATAAATTGATTAGTAGGTTTTAGTCCGGTGGGTATTTCTAATTGCTCCACCTTTATCTTCATTGAGGTCTTTTAATTGACAACCTCCGTAAGCTTTCAG
>NW_007487999.1:0-286 GCF_000475195.1 Diaphorina citri
TTTGCAGACAGCTCCGTCAATTTATGACGATCAAAAGTGTCCGCGGGCCGGACCTCGAGAAATGTACGGTTCGGCCGCTTTTTTAACGCCAAATCTGCGAAAAAACTCACGTTCGCGCGCCTCCCGTCACGCTTGATAATTGTGCAATAATAGTTTCTCCTGTTTTATGATTCTCGCTGTTTTCTGCCTCGGTGGTGTAGTGGTCAATGCGCTCGCCTGGTAAACAGGAGGGCGTGGGTTCAATCCCATCCGAGGTATGGAATTTTATCCTCAATATAATTTGAGA
>NW_007488000.1:0-286 GCF_000475195.1 Diaphorina citri
CCATAGACTTGATATTTCAAACATAATACCTACATAGCTCATTGCCAGAGCATTGAATGTGTGGTCCCTCGAGGAGGGGAATGTCGTAAATGGTCAGAATTGGATGCACCTATCCAAACCATTTGGACGGAAACATTGGATCAATCCGCCGAACATGATCCACATTTTATCAGTTCAATATTTTTTTTTTTTATTTAAGTGCCTCTATAAATTATATCAGGAAAAAGTGCCAGGCATAACAGTTCAGAATATCCAAGTTGATGAAAAAATTATGTATCTAAGATAT
>NW_007488001.1:0-286 GCF_000475195.1 Diaphorina citri
ATAACTCGCGAGCTTAAGGACTTAGCCTGAGTATAACTCGCGAGCTTAAGGACTTAGCCTGAGTATAACTCGCGAGCTGAAGGACTTAGCCTGAGTAAAACTCGCGAGTTTGAGGACTTAGCCTGAGTATAACTCGCGAGCTTAAGGACTTAGCCTGAGTATAACTCGTGAGCTTAAGGACTTAGCCTGAGTATAACTCGCGAGATTGAGGACTTAGCCTGAGTATAACTCGCGAGCTTAAGGACTTAGCCTGAGTGTAACTCGCGAGCTTAAGGACTTAGCCTGA
>NW_007488002.1:0-286 GCF_000475195.1 Diaphorina citri
TGCACTTATTCCCTTGTTTGTAAATATTGAATGAACATTTTATCAGTGTAGTGCATTTGGGTAATTATGAAAGAACACGTATTCTGTCTACAGAATGACTTGATTTATTCAAATCTCAAAGATTTTTTTAAGTAAGTACTTAATGAATGGTAAGAAATAATGTAGGTACATAAAAAAGTCTACCTCATGATTTTAACCAGTTACTTAGACATTTTATTTTATCACAAGACAATAATAATTTACCTACCCAATGATAAATTTGTTTGGAAGTGCTACTGTAATCATT
>NW_007488003.1:0-286 GCF_000475195.1 Diaphorina citri
TCTGAAATATGAATCACAGTCAAAGAACTTCCCACACAATGTTGTCCGGATATAATCGGATTATTGGAATCTTGATCATTAATAGGCTGGTTTGTTGTTTGGGAACGTTGTACAGAGGAAGTGAGACGCATAACAGTATGGTGTATGAGTTAAATAAAGACGGTGATAAAACTCTCGAAGATGCAGGTGATCGTTTCGAAAAACAAGTGCATAACTCGAAAGTACATAGTTACATCGGTATAGTTACTAAAGATCCAAAGTATAGATCAGTGATATGCTGGATTTA
>NW_007488004.1:0-286 GCF_000475195.1 Diaphorina citri
ATGGTTACTTCCAAGAGACGAAAAAGGAAGAAAAGAAGAGATCGAAAAGAAAACAGAAATCAGTATGAAAACAGAAATATAAAACGGAAAGCAAAAGTAAAAAAAAAAAAGAGAATGAAAACGTGACAAAAAGAAAACACTAAATAGCAAGAACGGGATACTACGACCTATACTAGAAGAAACAGGAGAAGTAAAAGACAACAGGAAATTCCGAGAAGGAAGAAGTATAGGAAGGCAGAAAATAGAACATTCCGAAAAGGAAAGGACAATGGGACAAAGGGGAAGT
>NW_007488005.1:0-286 GCF_000475195.1 Diaphorina citri
ATTTCGGGACGATAAGACCTTACCAGTTATAGTTCCCTCTATCAAACCTCTTAGAAAAATTTTCTTCTTCTTCTTCTTTCTTTCTTTATTTCTTCCTTTTTTCCTCCATGATCTTTGCGCTCCGCTCCATTTTGTTTTTAGACAAACTTATTCTAACATTCGTAGGCCGAGGATTCGATTCCATCCCGGGGCGGATTTTACCCTGAACGGATAATGTTCCTTCTCGGAACGGCTGGCTTTCTCCTATCCTGTCTTCCTTCTCTCTTCGATTTCGGGACGATAAGAC
>NW_007488006.1:0-286 GCF_000475195.1 Diaphorina citri
CTCCGAAAAAATTGGGGTCGAGGGGGCCCGGCCACCCCTCCCCCCTCTTTGATCTTCATAATGTAGTTCTTGTTGTTGGTGGTGGTGTTGGTTTGGTGGCGTTGTTGTTGTTGTTGTTGTTTTTGTTGTTGTTGTTGTTGTTGTTGTTGTTGTTGTTACTTTTTTTGTTGTTCGTATTGTTTTTGGAGGAAAATTCGGTGCGGCGATGGCAAGAAACAGGTGGACAGGGATTCATAGTAACGTAGGAAATTGACGGATTCTCCCTTTGTATCGTTAATATCTCCGT
>NW_007488007.1:0-286 GCF_000475195.1 Diaphorina citri
TTTTAAATTCGCAAGTTTTTATTAGAAAAGTATACAATTTTCCCCTAAAATTTGCATCGAATTTTAAAAATAAACAAATAACGGCACACAAACATTTTCTTCACTCTTCACACCCCTCCCCTCGGGGGGAAAAAATGATCTAGGATGAAAATTTTTTGACTATGATTTTTCATTCCAATTTCGCACATATACCGCACATTTTCATTCCACCTGCCTCGGTGGTGTAGTGGCCAAGGCGCTCGCCTGGTAAACAGGAGGGCGTGGGTTCAATCCCAGCCGAGGTATG
>NW_007488008.1:0-286 GCF_000475195.1 Diaphorina citri
TTTAAAATATACTTTTTCATCTCAGATTTGGATTTTTCACAACTTATATGGAAATTGTTTACCCAAATGGAAAATTACTTAACATTAATTCTACCGCTAAATTTTTGCTTAAACAGGGACCACTTGTTAGTCCGTCCTTCCTTTATTATTACTAATAATAAAAGGTACAGTGGACGGACTATTGTATTCGCTTCGGTGTCTGTCTGTCTGTCTGTCTGTCTGTCAGTCTGTCTGTCTGTCTGTCTGTCCCCATAGAAGGACTTATCCAAACCTGGTCGACCTATAT
>NW_007488009.1:0-286 GCF_000475195.1 Diaphorina citri
TTCTCTCTCCTCCCCAGATGGTCAGTTCAAATCAAATCTATTCGACAGTTGCGGCTAACACGGGCTCTGAAGTGTAGATGGATGTACAATTATCTGAGCATAGGGGTGGACGCTCAGGTGGCATTAGACTTTCACAATACGAGAGAGTCTTCTCTGTACATATTCAGTAGTCGAGCATTTAACAAAGTAAGTTGGACATAGTGAGCTCTCGCGATTCGCGTGGTTAAGGTTCGTTTCGTCTGGGGAAGGTGGCATAAACGCATATGGTCTGCCTTCGCCCCTGAGA
>NW_007488010.1:0-286 GCF_000475195.1 Diaphorina citri
AGAAGCACAAGCTTTATCTTGAAGGTGTGAGATAAAAATCTCCGACGTTTTTTCAAATTGTAACTAGCTTGTTTACTTGATTAATTTTCCTAAAGTTATCTAGGTTCTTAGTACCTACTTCCTCTTAAGGTGCGGTTACACACTAGTCAACCAAACTTGGTCTCGACGTCGTTTGACGATAGTGTGAACCCGGATTGGCGTAGAAGTATACAAAACAAGATTACAAAAACAAGCAAGTTTAATTTCCAAGAGTCAGAACAGACAGACGGGGAATTAGAAATGGCTT
>NW_007488011.1:0-286 GCF_000475195.1 Diaphorina citri
AGTGGTCTCAGATATAATACTTAATTAAAATGGAAATCAACGAAAAGGTGGTGTGAAATGTGAATCTGTGAACCCACAATGCTGTTGGAAGACACCATGATTAAAAAGTCCATCTCATCTAACAGACGAGACACGGAAAATAAATTTCACAGTTTTTGTTTTCTCGATTTCCTATAGCTATATTCCAAAACTAGTCGAAACAAAAACCCACCCCGTATGGGCTATCAGAATTCTTCGAATCAGTTTTGAACAAGATTTTGGTACTCCTATCAACAAGCTTGATTCA
>NW_007488012.1:0-286 GCF_000475195.1 Diaphorina citri
ATGTTGTACAGAACTAAAATTTTCATGTTACAATGAAATATAATTTGGCTTGACTCTTTTTAAAACGTTCTACACAAAATAAGAGGATTTCTTGTGGGCTAAAAGTAACATAGAGAATGAATCATCCCAAACACCTACACCCAACATTGTTAAGTTGTATAGGTCTTGGATCTTTTACATATTTGAGTGAGAATCAGGATGTACAAGGGAGATTAGAAAAGATCAAAGAAATTGTAGCTATCTGGATGTTTTGGCCATTTCATAAAGAAACGCAATTTGTATCCTT
>NW_007488013.1:0-286 GCF_000475195.1 Diaphorina citri
GAAGCCATCGATTTCAGATAGTCTTGTCAACATATCAGGATATACCCTGGTCAGACATGACAGACTGGTAAGACGTGGAGGTGGCGTAACAATGTACATACGCAATGACCTCACTCATAAAGTACTTGTGAGGAGCACTGCTACTTCCTCACAAGATGATAAAATTATTGAGTTTATGGCAGTGGAATCGGTTGTGCGATCTATTAATATTTTACTTACCGTGGTTTATAAGCCACCTAAAGCAAACCAGTTGGATGAACTGTATGATCTAATTGTTTCAGTGATT
>NW_007488014.1:0-286 GCF_000475195.1 Diaphorina citri
TCACCACTTTTATAGGCCGACATTTTTGGATAGGAACTTGGCCTTTTTTTTCACATTTGTGTTTTTGTGGGGGATTAAGTATACCTCAGTTACCAGTATTTATGTCTAGAGTCTAGACTTTACTTATTAGTCATTCATTATTCTTCTAATTATATCCAAGCCATAATTTCTGTTTTCTAAATTTCATATTTCATAAGATCAAGCCAGTCTAGTTAGCTTGGTTGGTGGCGCATCTGCCTTGTAAGCGCTAGGCCGCGGGTTCGATTCCCGCCCGGGGCGGATTTTA
>NW_007488015.1:0-286 GCF_000475195.1 Diaphorina citri
GGATCCGATTCGGCGATATTTGCCCTCGTATAATCGCCCGCGGCGCGGGGGTAGATATTCCGCCTTTCAAGTAAGTACATAAGATGGTCATTTCTCACGGAAAGGTTTTTCCTACTCACTTAAGCCAGCCACTCCCTATTTATCTAGGTAGACCGACAAGTACAGTTGATCAGGTCCGCCTATGAGGTCTACCTGATTTTTGATAGCAAGTGGCTGGCCTTATAAAACCGAATCCATAAACTTTATGTTTAAGGGGTAAAAACATTGTACATAATAATTTCAAACT
>NW_007488016.1:0-286 GCF_000475195.1 Diaphorina citri
AGCGAAGAAAACTCTCGGCTGAACAACAGTTAAATGTAAGTACATTCATTTCATACCTATACCTATCTTAAATCTACACCAAAAGATCTTCAAATCACACGCAAAGCGACGAGAAAAAATCGTCAACTGGGACCCATCGAAAGTGCAAGAAAACATCGTTAAATAGGACCCATCAAAAGTCCAAGAAAACATCGTTAAATAGGACCCATCAAAAGTGCAAGAAAAATCGTTCAATAGGGCCCAGTAAAGAAACAAGGAAAATTCTACCAACAGGCCCCCTTATAAT
>NW_007488017.1:0-286 GCF_000475195.1 Diaphorina citri
TTTCGACCTTTTAAAGTTACTTTTTCGGAGTTTTGACTTCAGATTTGGATTTTTCACAACTTTTTACGTAGGAATCGAACTTTTATTCATAATTTTTACCCAACTGCAACTGCTCCATTTTTTTGCAGGTTCGACTCCCACCAGGTTCGGATTTCATCCAAAATAGATAAAGTCTCCTGGCTGGCTTTCTACTATTCTTTCTTCCAGACCTTATCAGTTATCAGCTCCTTCCGGGACTTGGTGCAGCAACATACGACCCTGAAAATAAATAAGTAGGGTAAGTGTA
>NW_007488018.1:0-286 GCF_000475195.1 Diaphorina citri
CTGTTGCGGGGCCCACTCAGCCTCGTGAGGAAAATGAGTAGCTATGACATATAAATGCACATAGCAACCGGTGCCAGCATGGTAGGTAAACAAGTAAACATTGGATTTTAGGATTATTGAGATATTGGTAAAATCCTACAATGCTGCAGTGAGCACCAAAGTTGTGACTTTGTGTTATTACACAAAGAAACTGCATTTTTGTAATATTTTTTTTACAGTTGTGCTCAATTTTTTCGCTTTTCTTTTAAAATGTCATTTTCTGATAAGGAAGACGAGAAGTTGATCG
>NW_007488019.1:0-286 GCF_000475195.1 Diaphorina citri
TTTTCAACAAGAGTTTCCATTAGAGAATTTAAGATGACCAAGGAGTCTTTCCTATGTAACTTTTCACGAGAAATCGATTGGTGTACATGTAAGGGTTCTAGGAATGATGGTTCACGAAATATGCGCTTGTAACAAGCAGGCTATCGGGATACATCAGGGTGTTTGTCCTTCCTTGACTTTCATGGAATTCCATTTCCATTTCCTTCTTTCAAAGTCCTGGTGATTCTGTGCTAACAGGATCTCTATTTCTGCTGCTTGAAGAGTTCGAACAAACTCTTCAGCAGGG
>NW_007488020.1:0-286 GCF_000475195.1 Diaphorina citri
CATTATAGAGCTATGTGATGCAAGATTGGAATGGCTGATATCATCACAGGAAGATAAACTGAAACAACTCTGAGGAATTAAACATTGGAGAGGAATGAGGGAATGGGTGGGAACTGGGGTGTTTTACTTTTCCTATACTGTCTTGCCAAAGATGTTTGCTGAAATAAATTTACCATCAGCTTTACGTATGGAAATTGAATAAATAGTTACCCTAAAATAATGTTAGTGGTCACCACTTTGATTTTTTATTTATTATCAAGTGGGTGAAATATTTTTTCAAATATTG
>NW_007488021.1:0-286 GCF_000475195.1 Diaphorina citri
AAGAATCACCAAGATAATCCAAGTTTTTTTTTTTTTTTTTAAGAAAAAGAAAGAAAATTGATGTATGTTTCATCGCCGTGCCGCTTCGCGCGTCGTCAATATTTCGTAGATATTTCGTTGAAAAGCTACATTAGATTCATGTCGTCTGTGTCGTAGCATCGTTTAATATGTCCCTCATCAGATGGACGGAAACAGACAAAATACCTAGGTACTTCCCTTTTAGGTGATGGATCAACAAGAAACGAACTTGCAAAAAACTTAATTGACTGAAACTTTTGGTTCTCCG
>NW_007488022.1:0-286 GCF_000475195.1 Diaphorina citri
AGTCTGAATATGAAAATAAATTAAGCTTCCTGCTACGAGACTGTAATGGGGGAAAATTATCTTGGGATGTGACTCTGGAACAGAAAAAAGGGAAACAGAAGGGTGACGAAGGGAAAAAATACAAAGCAAAGGGAGAAAAGTGGAGGTACCTTGAGGAGAGAGGGGGAAAATAGGTACCTATAAAGAGAAGAGAGGGATGAAATTCAACATGGGTATTCCGACAAAGGGAAAAATCAAGTGGAGAATGGACAACAGAGGGGAAGTATAGGAGAAAGGGAAAAGGTCA
>NW_007488023.1:0-286 GCF_000475195.1 Diaphorina citri
ATGATAATAAAGCTAGAAATGAAAATACCACCAAAAAAGACTGGTTTACAAAGACTGATAAACTTAGAAATGAAGTTACCAGAAGAACTATCTTACTTGAAAGCAAAACAGCCAAGGGAGGTAGGAAAGACAACGGTAGTGGCATCAGTTCATGTGATGGACCACATGAAACATATGATAGACAACATACAACATGTAATAGACAACATGAAACATGTGATATATACAAAAACCATGATGAACGAACTGAAACAAATAGAAAGGATAATGTACGTGAAAGAAACAA
>NW_007488024.1:0-286 GCF_000475195.1 Diaphorina citri
ACCTTTAGATAGTCACCAATCCGGATAACAAGCACGTGCAACGTTGCTTAACTTTAGTGTTCCATTGGGAACTGGTGCATTTAAAGTGCTATTACCCCTGACTATAAATACATTTTTCTCATTAGCGCGGTCAAATTTTGACTTGGGGTGGAGTTCTGCTGCGCTCCTTAATTTATTAATTTTTTGTACGTAGGGTAGTACCGAAAAGTCCTCATTTGTCAGTAATTTCAATAAAGCAATGTATATCCTCCTACCTTTTATTTGGTAGTTACCTAGGCATAGGTTC
>NW_007488025.1:0-286 GCF_000475195.1 Diaphorina citri
CGGGACGCCGGGACACCCCCTGAAATTCGGGACTGTCCCGGCCAATTCGGGACGTTTGGCAAGCCTACCTATTACCTATGTATTATACAATAGGTATTATACAATTATACATATAGGTATTATACAATAGGTATTATACAATATTGTAGGTATCGGCTTACCTTATTTTCTATTTGACTAGGGTTCTTAGTTGGGGATTATTCTTTATACCGACTCGAGTTTCGCCTCACTCGTAGGCTTTTTCAAGATGACTGAGGTTGGTTTGTTGTTGTTTGCGTAGGTGTTG
>NW_007488026.1:0-286 GCF_000475195.1 Diaphorina citri
TGGAGTGGTTATACCTCCTTTGTCCCTCTTCCTGGTAAGTTATATCTGTTCCCTACTGTTAAGGTGCGTCTAAACTACTGTCGACCAAAACCAAAGTCGATCGACATGAACTGGATTCTGGAACACATATAAAGTGGAAGGCGAATATACCCACCCTTGCTTATACATATACCTACATATTGCCAGAATCATACTGGAAAGTCCCTTTACCCTAGCAGTCTAAACAAGGTCTCGTTTCTGTCAAGGTATAAAGTCGTCATGATCAAAGAATTTTGAGTTCGAACTC
>NW_007488027.1:0-286 GCF_000475195.1 Diaphorina citri
TACACGGGGAACACGCTTTGAGGCCAGCAAAACTTTTCCTACGTTTAATATTTTGCTCTCGCTTTTAGATTTCAGTTTCCATTTCTTCGAGACAAGACTCAGGGACGATATTAGTTTTCAGGGGAGAAGCCAAGGGAGCGCGAAGCGCGACCTCATGCACACCCCGCGAAGCCCCGGGAGCGCGCAGCGCGACCGTAAACAAGACCCCGCGAAATTACAAAAATTTGAAAATTCGCGCTAAGACGACACAAACGCTACTAGCGGTGAAAATTAAAACTAGAAAAGA
>NW_007488028.1:0-286 GCF_000475195.1 Diaphorina citri
AAACAGCCAACTTGTACATTATTTATGGGAAAATTCCAACATGAGTAATTTTGTACGAACGTGGGAGAATAGTTAATGATAATTACAAATGTACGTACAGACCTACTAGGAGCATGGTACCAATTTGGAAATGTTGAGTTCAACTCAGTAGGAAAATAATGATGCCTACACAATATTTTAACACTTTAACCAGTTCACACTTTTTTACGAAGGGGAAAACTGATTTCTTTTGTACGGTAAAAAAATATTGATGATACAAAATGTCACTAAAAAACATGAAATGATG
>NW_007488029.1:0-286 GCF_000475195.1 Diaphorina citri
AAAATGAAGTATTCCCTGAAATGAAGAATTTTATTTGGAAACATAGTTGTCGATGCTGGGAACAGATCTTTTTTAGTAGGGTGCCTGGTTGTACCTTGGCCCCCAAAATCACTTTTTGATTTTTTTAATTTTTTCTATTAATGTGTTACGTCCCGCTGGAGGACGTTAAGCTGAAACTTACGTCCCGCTGGAGGACGTTAAGCTGAAACTTACGTCCCGCTGGAGGACGTTAAGCTGAAACAGTACCTTACGTCCCGCTGGAGGACGTTAAGCTGAAACAGTACCT
>NW_007488030.1:0-286 GCF_000475195.1 Diaphorina citri
CCATATTCTGAACTTCTCTGATCATAAGTAAGTATAATGTAGGTATGTATTATAACGTTGTGTTAGCTATTTTAGATTGTCTTCTAGGTGCATATAGATAGGTAGGTAGGTAGGGAGTTTTGTTCCAATGATCAGATAGTAATAGGCTGCGTAAACACTATCTCGATAAATACCTAATAGTGAGTATCACACTATAGTTCATCCAGATCAATGTGACAGCAATGAGTCATAAACCCAAAATGAAGGAACCAATCAGATTGCAGGAAATCCTTACATTGTTGCAATT
>NW_007488031.1:0-286 GCF_000475195.1 Diaphorina citri
TATGATGTAAAAATGGTAAAAAAAATGGAAACTGATAAATTACTTAAGAAATGGAAACTTGGTAAATTAGTATCTAATTGGGTAAATTTGTGCTGCGGGTTTTTCTTGGCCCCACCCAGGCTGGGTGAAGGTATAATAATGTGAGGAGGTGGGTAGCTTATCGCCGAATGGAGAACTCCCCCGGTCTCTAAAAACCTTTAGCAGTAAAATACAGTGATGTTCAACACGAGAAAAGAAGAAGAATAGTGCTTAATTATACTGCTCGAATAGGACTAAAGAGCTCCTT
>NW_007488032.1:0-286 GCF_000475195.1 Diaphorina citri
AGTAAAGGAGGGGGCACCCCTCCACCGTCTCTCCGTTGAATTTGATGTCGATGATGTGTGGTTTACTGCAAATGGAAGAAGAAAGAAATAAGGTTCAGATTAAATATGGTTAAATCTCTCGCATAGGGCGCTACAGCCGCTACACCATAGTGTTGTGTTGATCATATGTAGCAAAAATCACTAGAGATGGAGTAGCGAGCTAGAAATAATGTGGGGAAACTTTGGGGAAACCGTTTAAGCTGTACAGTATTGTAAAGCATTTGGGCAAAATTTGGGAGCACGGTAG
>NW_007488033.1:0-286 GCF_000475195.1 Diaphorina citri
CTATAACACACACACACACACACACACACACACACACACACACACACACACACACGCGCGCGCGCGCGCGCGTTACACATAAAATACTCTACATTACGACCAAATGACAAACATGGCTGTCTTTCCAAACGAAATTGTAATCAGTAGTCAGTGTCTATTGATAAGAGAATGGAGAGAGAGAGAAAGAAAGAGAGAGAGAGAGAGAGAGAGAGAGAGAGAAAGGGGACAAGGAGAAAGAGGTTGAAGGGGGGAGAGAGGAAACAGAAAAAGAAGAGAGGAGAGAGAA
>NW_007488034.1:0-286 GCF_000475195.1 Diaphorina citri
TCCCCCCCCCCCCCCTCTCTCTTTCTCTGTATTTGGACATTTGGAGGGATCTTATTTTGAAAAAGTAAAATATACATCTCGATTTTCTTGCAGCTTCGAAAAACTGCAAAGTTGTTTTTTAGCAAAAACCCTAAAAAAAGAAGTAAGAATGGAAGAAAAAAAAAAGTATTTTTCTTCAAAATTTTCCCAATAAAATGAAGAAGAAGAGGAAGAAGAAGAAGAAGAAGAAGAAGAAGAAGAAGAAGAAGAAGAAGAAGAAGAGAAAAAAACATCGTTGTTTTTAAAG
>NW_007488035.1:0-286 GCF_000475195.1 Diaphorina citri
ATGAAATGTCCACGTCACTTGACAAATTGACAAAACGTCTGTACAGGGGGGTAGAAACGGGGAAGGAAGAGCTAGAGAGGAAAAGAAGGAGGAACCACAATAACTGCTATGAATCAATGTGTCCAACTGTAAAGTTTTCAATACATTCGAGTTTGTCATATTCTGACAATACCACGCTTTGTTTATTTGTATTTTGTAGGTATATCTGCTGTTTCTTACAGGGTGAATAATACCCCGCAAGAACATCTAGAAACCCCTAAATGACTCTTCTTCTTCTTCTTCTTTG
>NW_007488036.1:0-286 GCF_000475195.1 Diaphorina citri
TCCGATCTGTGGTTTTCTTATCTTTCTAAAAGTTATTTTCTACTTGATCAAATCATACCTTTTTGTAACTTCACTAAAGCCAATCATTATGGGAGAGACTTGACTACTTTTTATCGCCTATCTATGAGTCAATTTTTTTCCCGGCAAATTCTTTATTTTTTTCTTTCAAGTTGAAAGATTATGAATAGATAGATGTCCTTAATTTGTTACTTGGATCAGGATCTTTTTGAACACCCCTTCAATGGTCAGTAGACATAGCTTTTATTTTATTCAATTTACCTTTTAT
>NW_007488037.1:0-286 GCF_000475195.1 Diaphorina citri
AAGGGGTGGGTAATTTTTTTTTTTTTTGGACTTGGACTGGCAGAGTAAGTGGAGAGCGAAGTTCGAGAGAGAGTGCCAAAAAAGGGATAGATTCAGATCAAATAGGGATAGCGGGATAGATTTTACTCAAAAGGGATAGATCTTGCTCAAAAGGGATGGATCTACCTCGATAGGGATAGCGTTGGAGACCCTGGTGCGGATACACTTTACACACCCAATCAAGGGAAAGGATGTATTCCAGAAATTTAGTAAACCTTCTCTGGTCTACTTATTATTACTTATTACC
>NW_007488038.1:0-286 GCF_000475195.1 Diaphorina citri
GATTTATCTCGACCTTTTTGAATAGCTTTGTTATTGATGGTGCAGAAAGAGTTTTCCATGTAAATTGCCAATTCCATTGTTTTTTCAGATTGTTGATTGAGACAAAGTATTTGAAACACAATCAAATTAAGGACTGTATCTTCATATAATGTCTGAAAAAATTCCGGCAGATATCGTGTTGCACGGGTGAATGTGTTCCAACCATGGGAGACAGTAAGGAAAATTACTACTGAATATTGAAATACCATAAAGACGTAATGGGATTTCTTCTTAGACCGGCTGAAGT
>NW_007488039.1:0-286 GCF_000475195.1 Diaphorina citri
TGCTGGACGTTACCTAAAATCAAGCCTAAATTTCAGCTGGTGGATAACTAAATCTTGAACTTAAGCAACAAACTATCAAAGCTCTTTGTTTCTGCTTGATGTCTACACTCTACATAGGTGTTCTGATCCTCCGCCTTTAGCCAACGATTAAGCATCGAAGGGTGAAGTGGAACAGAAAAGAACATCATATTCATATACCATAGGAACATATTTGTATGTTTTATATTCTTCTGTGTCAGATTTCACACATAGAGTAGTGGCGTTTCTACTCCTTTTGTTGAGGAAA
>NW_007488040.1:0-286 GCF_000475195.1 Diaphorina citri
CTAACTTATTTATTATTTCCAAATGTTACCGCTATCTATTTCTGTTCGCTGTAGATTTCTTGCCAACTTTTGGTACCTATTTTATTCGTAGGATATATTGGTGGGTACCTGCATCTACCTGACTTACCTGTATCAACGTTTGACGAAGATCAAAAGCTCCTCCTAGGACCTACGTTTCTTACGTCACGTAGTAGGTGTTGTTACCTGATGATGGTCCACTTGATTCGAAACGTCAAATCTAGTGATCCTGATTTCCTGAAAAAAAAAAAAAAAAAAAAAATCCTTG
>NW_007488041.1:0-286 GCF_000475195.1 Diaphorina citri
TGTCACTAAACAGTAGCGTGGTTACGGGTCGAAAAAGGTGAATACAAAATTCTCGGGGTAAAATTTTCACCAGCCAAACGTTCGGAGAATTCTCGGAAGATAGAGCCAAAAAAGAGAAAAGAAAAATGGATTTTTTTTTATATTTTATTTCCCTTCTACAACTTCAAATCCTTCTTTCCACCATATTATAAATCCCTTCTTTCTTAGTTAAAGTTATTTGTAAACCGATACAAAAGGAACATTATGTGTTCCGAAGATTGAAAATCGTCATCCCATGCAGAGATGC
>NW_007488042.1:0-286 GCF_000475195.1 Diaphorina citri
TGCACTTGCGATTTGAAGGTGAATGCGAACCTTCTAGTAAACATGTTCACCAATGATCCTTATCCATGAAAACATAAACTGTGACAAGCGTGAAAAGAACTGAAGTACGTACAACTTTGAACAAAGCACGAAACTAAAAGTAAACCTCAATAATCCACACCTAGAAGTAACAAACTTGCCTATGCACTTGCAATTTGAAGGTGAATGCGAACCTTCTAGTAAACATGTTCACCAATGATCCTTATCCATGAAAACATCAACAACTCACTGTGTACAAGCGTGAAAA
>NW_007488043.1:0-286 GCF_000475195.1 Diaphorina citri
TAACACAGGTGACGCTAAAACTGGTCTTAAATTATCGACTGAAGTGTTATCTAAAACTTTCTCGCTTTGAGTTCATAGCTTTTCATAGGTCGTCGCGACAAATTTCAAGATCAGAGCTCATTTGTGTGAGAAAATGTGAAAAAAAATCCCCCCAAAACCAGTTTTTTTTTTCGAAGAAAGGAGGACAGGATAGGAGAAAGCCAGCCGTTCCGAAAAAGAACCTTATCTGTTTAGAATTAAGTTCGCTCCGGGCGGGAATCAATCAAGCAACTTAACGGCGCGCGGC
>NW_007488044.1:0-286 GCF_000475195.1 Diaphorina citri
ACATACCTAAGTTGAGACGGTTGGTACGTATTCGGGCGCATTTTACCCAGAACTTCTGGATTTTCTGCTCTGAATATACAACTTTTGCTTACACTTTTAGAGCCATGACGTGAAATATTATCCCCCTGTACAAAATCCCGTGGAGTCCACACATTTTTATAACACTAAAAGGGAAGGCAAAAAAACCCTGAAAATAGCTAATGGAGGGAAAAAAACTTCTAAAATTTTGAAACCCCATGAAAGCAACAACATTTGAAAAGTTAATTTCAATTAGAATGCATGATGT
>NW_007488045.1:0-286 GCF_000475195.1 Diaphorina citri
AATCACTGAAACAATTAGATCATACAGTTCATCCAACTGGTTTGCTTTAGGTGGCTTATAAACCACGGTAAGTAAAATCTTAATAGATCGCACAACCAATTCCACTGCCATAAACTCAATAATTTTATCATCTTGTGAGGAAGCAGCAGTGCTCCTCACAAGTACTTTATGAGTGAGGTCATTGCGTATGTACATTGCAACGCCACCCCCACGTCTTACCAGTCTGTCATGTCTGACCAGGGTATATCCTGATATGTTGACAAGACTATCTGAAATCGATGGCTTC
>NW_007488046.1:0-286 GCF_000475195.1 Diaphorina citri
TTTACCTGTGCAAGGAAGATATCCAAACGATACAATATTAGGAATTTGCAAATAGGGAATAGAATATTTTGAGGAAAAATATTATTTAAGGAAAAAATAAATATTAAAAAATGAGGAAAATTGATTTTTTTTTTGTACTTGTCTATTATAATTATTATGACGGATGATTATATCCATGTTGTTCATTGTTTAACAAACGTCTCCCGACGGCTCGATTTTGAGACGGTGTAAAGTTTTGCCTGCCAAGTTACTAAACTGTTCTCTACTAATCGGTGCACTGTTCTTA
>NW_007488047.1:0-286 GCF_000475195.1 Diaphorina citri
CCATGATCCTCATGAGAACACTGAGAAAGGACTATGCTCGCTACAGCAAGGATGAAGAGGTTGATGATATGGTGAGATATCTTAATTACTTTACCATTTAATAAAGTATTTATTTTAGGTGGTACTTACTGGTAGTACTAAGATGGACTGAACTTGACTTGATCACTAGCTGGCTCAAACATTCTCCAACATAAAATCCAACCCAATCATAAGTACCTATCATAAAATGAGCAACCTCCGTGGTCGAGTGGGTATCATACTAAGCTTGCACTCCGGAGGTCCCGGG
>NW_007488048.1:0-286 GCF_000475195.1 Diaphorina citri
ATCTCTGTGGAAGTGCTTGAATCTCAAGGAATAACCCATGTAGAATCAAAACCTGGCGATCCTAGCATGAGGATTCTGGTCAATTTTTGGCCAGATTTTAACATTCTTACAGTTCATGTTTTGTTGTGTTGAAGTTAAACATAATAACAGCACCAACAACAGTAATAGTATCATGTAAGCTAGATATGACTTAGCCCCAGCTTAAATTATTTCCAGCACAAACCCCTCATTTCCAGCATAATGCACTTTATGATCAAGTCTAATCAACACAGATATGGAACTCAAT
>NW_007488049.1:0-286 GCF_000475195.1 Diaphorina citri
TAATAATAATAATAATAATAATAATAATAATAATAATAATAATAAAATAAATTAAGTCAACGGTTGTGATTATGAATTAACTGCCAAAACTCTACATGTCAGTTCTTCCTTGACTCTCGAAAATTTCTCAACAAGACTACTTTTCCTCACACTTCATGTTCAGGACCATAATCTGAGCTTAAACTTAATAATGATTGGTTGATTGCATATATTTTAGCCAATCATCAGATTGCTTAATCCGAGAATTAAACCAAGTTTAAACCCAGATCGTGGTCCTGGTTCGCAA
>NW_007488050.1:0-286 GCF_000475195.1 Diaphorina citri
GAAATAAATAGCAAACATTTCGGCAGTGAAGACTGAACAAATGGAGTTGAGTTTAATCTTGTAGGGTTTGTTTTCGTAGACAAATGCACAGGAAGTAGAATCAGCACACTTGGATCCGTCAGTGAAGCAGGGGGCGAAATCACTATGTTCATTCAGGTACTTGAGGAATTTCTGCGTACATTCCGACGATGAAATGTTAATTTTTTTGTCATTGAATAGGTACTCAACATCCGGAATATTCAAAGTCCAGGGTGGATCTTGTGTTCTTACACATACAGGGTGGAGA
>NW_007488051.1:0-286 GCF_000475195.1 Diaphorina citri
TTTTTCTTTGTTCATAAGGGGTTTTTCTTCTGAGTTTGAAGAACTTCAAAAGAAAATGTCAATAAATTTAGGTACATAAAATAAGTTTGCTGATAGATTTATGAGCCTCAGTCTGTCTTCAAGGGGATGGGATGTAGTAAAGGTCTTTGATAAAATTTGGCAAGCATGTTTTAAACACATAGGTATGAAAAGACAGTATAGGTATGTAAAATGTTATAGATAAGCAGGAATTTGACAAGTAAGTACTTATCTTACCTCCTTTTTTTCTGCCATCATTTTCAAGTAT
>NW_007488052.1:0-286 GCF_000475195.1 Diaphorina citri
ATATTATTTCAATATATTGGACAATTTTTAAGGATTTCCCTATAGTAGCAGCATATCCCACAAACGGGATCGACCATTTCGGGATAACGGTACATCCTAGAAGAAAAGTGTAAATGTATAATATGTAGGAAATAAAAATATAAACAGCTTTCTAATTCATTGTTTATAAAAAGAAATTACCGGAAACGAGATATTGTAAGAAAACCTTTTTTTTAGCCGCCATTTTGGAGAAATCATTACGGTACGGGATTACGGTACATCCTAGAAGAAAAGTGTAAATGTATAA
>NW_007488053.1:0-286 GCF_000475195.1 Diaphorina citri
GGTGTGTACATGGACGGGTGACCAAGTGGACACTATATTGGGAAGTGTAGAATAGAATACACCTACCCTGCTTTTACTGCCAGAATGAGACTTAAAAGTCCTTTACTCTCGACTCCCACTGTGTGGGGGATAATAATGAAAATTATAACCTAGAAGAAAAATACAAACATTAGGCAGTTCTTTAGTTGGGCTCTGTGGATGTTATAGGACTTTGGTTCTCAAACTTTTTTGCATGGCACCCCCGCATATTCTTATTTTTTCACGCCCTTGGTCCGTGTGTGTGTCT
>NW_007488054.1:0-286 GCF_000475195.1 Diaphorina citri
CTTTGGTTTTTTTTTTTTTTTTTTTTTTGTAGTTTAAGTAGAGGCGTTTGTTTGTACCTACATACCTAGCCTTCGAAAGGAATAAACAATTTATTACCCTAATTGAAATTAATATACATCATCAACGAAATTTGCTAGGCATGCAGTCAAGTAATTACTTACCTTATACCATAATTAGTTACCTACCCATTAATGTAGGTACTTCTATTTTTTTTGCCACAGTCTAAATATTACGATAAAGTTCGCTTTAATCTCCTAGAACGAATTTCTGAATAATAACTTGGAA
>NW_007488055.1:0-286 GCF_000475195.1 Diaphorina citri
AAAGTCATTGTTACTTAACAATTGTTTCGTGAGAAAAAGGTGGTATACAAAATATCTCAAGAACGGTTTGTCGCAGAGGGATGAAATTTGGCATGCTATACCGGTATGGTCCAAGGACGCGACTGTAACAATTTGGTTAAAATCTGATAGTCACCCATCCAGATATTAACCAAAGTCATTGTTGCTTAACCCTTATTTCGTAAACGGCAAGAGACATCGAAAACATTTGGTCATTTGGATGTGAATATTCTAATCTATGTGATTTTTCACGCCGAATCGAATGGTG
>NW_007488056.1:0-286 GCF_000475195.1 Diaphorina citri
TACACTTCGCGAAGCCGTGTTGCCGAGGGAATCCGGGGTTCCCGAATCCCGGTTTCGCTGTAGAAAGCTGTAGTAGAAAGAAATTCAGTACAATCAACAAAACAGAAGCGGTGAAGAACTTTCGGTGCAAATGGAACTCAAAGCAAGCTGCGAGAATATTAAGGGGATGTTTATTCTCGGAATCATTTCTATCATTTGCAAGGATTGTACAAGTGAGCGCAAGAGCTTCCTCCAAGAACAAAGAACAGGAATAAACTACCTGCTTTGTTTTTATGTACCAAGGAAT
>NW_007488057.1:0-286 GCF_000475195.1 Diaphorina citri
GTACCTACTGAATGTTTGTACCTACTGTATGTATTTCAACCTACTGTATGTATTATAATTATTACCCCATTTAAATAAAATGGGAATTTCCGTTGTAATTTATTTATTTAAATTTTGTTTTTCAAATATGTTTCAATTTGGGTACCCGACACGACGCGACGTCCTATATTAGGTACCTACATATATTATTTATTTCATGTTGGCAATAGTGTCCGAGGTCAGGGAATTCAATCTTTTTGATCCTTCAACATCTTTGATAAAAAAAAAAAAAAAAAAAAAAAAAAAA
>NW_007488058.1:0-286 GCF_000475195.1 Diaphorina citri
ATCCTTTACTAGGGTTAAGACAAAATTAAGCTTTTATTTCCTAAAGTCATACCTATTCTCTTCTCTTTCAGATTGTACGTTCATGCCTCATTTCGAAATGAACGAATTCATTCTAAAAGAAAAGGACACTCCTGTTGAATCGTTCAATGTCGAAGTCAAATCCAAACCTGAACC
Organism: Diaphorina citri; assembly: GCF_000475195.1. Lineage (NCBI taxonomy): Eukaryota > Metazoa > Arthropoda > Insecta > Hemiptera > Psyllidae > Diaphorina > Diaphorina citri. The sequence continues at coordinate 175 of NW_007488058.1, forward strand.
TGTACTTCCACTAATTCCCACTAAGAGTAAACCGAGCCAGGAAAAGAAACCGACCAAAGCAACAAAAAGAGGGCCATTGCCAAAATTGAACGTCAAACCAAAAAGGGATGGC
>NW_007488059.1:0-286 GCF_000475195.1 Diaphorina citri
CTGCCATATGTTGGCAAGGAGAAACCTTCATATCACCACTCTCATTAGCAAATCTACTCTATGATGTCTCTGTCTAGGGTAACCCAAGACAGAGAAGCATGGAGAAGAGCTGCCAACCAATCCTTGGATTGAGATGATAGATAGAGATAGAAAACCATTATTGATATTTTTTGCTGTAAAGTTTAAAACTTATTCCACAAGACCGCATACCTGTCGAATTGTGACTTACCAGTATGGTAGTTAATTGAAGACTGACTGTTTCCAGTATCTCCTCAGGCCAGCTACT
>NW_007488060.1:0-286 GCF_000475195.1 Diaphorina citri
CGGGTAGCTCATGGCCAAACGACCCTAGCAGTGTGAAGAATTGCTTATTGCATGGTATTTTCTGCTCAAGAGCTATTTCATTAATCTTTCGAGGAATTTAAGTTCAACTGCACCGAAGAGGAGAATGTTCTAAAATGTAGATCAAACTGAAAAAAAGTTTTTCTCTAGTCTACATCCACATTATTTGTTCAAGCTCTATTTAATGCAGGCACTCCTCGTTTCTCTATCATCGAGCAGAACAGAGCAATCGTTTTGCGGAACGCCAAAATTTTGAAAGCAAGTTGGA
>NW_007488061.1:0-286 GCF_000475195.1 Diaphorina citri
TATTTATTAGCTCCCTGTCTCTCTCTCCCTTTCTTCTCTCCTTCTCTCACTTCCTTATTTCCCACCCTTCTTTATCCCGTCACTCCCTCCCTCTCTCTCTCCCTCTGTCTCGATTTTATTATGTCTAAACACTGTAGCACAAATAAATAAAATGTTTATTCTTTTTATGGTGAAAAAATTGTTGAGAGGAGGGAGAAAAGGGAAGAGACGAAGAAAGGGGAGGGAGGGAGGAAGGAAGCGAAATTATCGTCAGTTGTAAAATTATTTCTTTATGAGAGTTGAAAAA
>NW_007488062.1:0-286 GCF_000475195.1 Diaphorina citri
ATCATGATGTATACTTGCTTGAAGTCTCTAATCTAGATCTATCATTTACCTGCAGGATTGAGGCACTGGACCAGACAAAAATCTGTGGAAATGTATCCACCGTCCCAGAAGGTTCTTGGCTCGAGGAACTAAAGGCAGAGGGTATTGAGATCAGTGATGTTGGCTCAAGTACTGACATAGACATATTGCTGGGATCTGATATTGCTGGTAAGCTTTGGTCTGGTAAATGTGTTCAATTAAAATCAGGATTAGTTGCCATGGAAACACATCTGGGATGGACCCTATC
>NW_007488063.1:0-286 GCF_000475195.1 Diaphorina citri
CTGTAACCTATTAAGTACTCAAGAACAGTAGAACAGTGGAGTTGAGTGGATTGCAACACATGACATGTCTTAAGACACCATCCATTTGTCAAGGGTCTTGGTTTACCTTGCCCTTGGGATAAATTTAATTTGAAGAAACCCTTATCTAACATGCTATTTTTAACAGAAGTGGTAATAAAAAAAGTTCCAGGGTCTCATTCCATGAAAGTTTGAACCAATGAAAATCCTTAGTGTAGAAGTTATAATAATAAATCTTTGTCCACACATTTGAATGCTTGGTTTTGAA
>NW_007488064.1:0-286 GCF_000475195.1 Diaphorina citri
GGAAATGCTCGTAAGTATGAGCATGGAGTATAAGCATTTGCTCATGAGTATGAGATTGAAGTATAAGCACTTGCTCCCATTTAATATGAATGATCTTTACCTTATGCTCCATGCTTATACTCACTCGAAATGAGCATTTGCTTTGTTTACTTTTCAAAATTATCTTCAAATATCTTCAGTTTCCACTTGTTGACAGTTTGTAGTAGAAGTCTGTAGTAGATGTTTGTGGTAGATTTTTGGAATAGGGGGTCTGCCATGTAGCAAAGAAAAACTTGCATCCTCTGTT
>NW_007488065.1:0-286 GCF_000475195.1 Diaphorina citri
GGAGTCGAACCATCACATTTCGGAATAAATGGAGAAATGAAAAGGGATACCAAGAAAAACAGGAATGTCAAAGGAAAAAGAGAAAAGAAGATCTCGTTCCAACACAAAAAGGCAACTACACACAGTTCTGAAGAGATCATATATCCTATCTGACTGGACTAAGAGGAAGAAGAGAGAGATATTGAGTGGACTAAGAGGGAGAAGAGAGAAAAGGAATTAACTGGACAAATGCAGAAGAGGGAGAGAGAGAGAGATATTGACTGGACTAAGAGGGAGAAGAGAGAGA
>NW_007488066.1:0-286 GCF_000475195.1 Diaphorina citri
TTTTTCTTAAACTAAAAAAAAAAAAAAACTTAAATTTCAAATTCAATGCCTTGCTTGAGACGGATACTACACCCATCTGTTTATACGTTTACCCAACAAGTGCCTCAATCACTGTAACTGTCCACCAGAATTGCACGATTGATGGTTTTACTCTAACATTTTTCTTTTTTACATGTTTGTTTCATAGGATCTGTCTCACATTGAACTCGTAAAGTACATGCAGACCTTGCAAGGTTACATCTAACATGTCTTCTCGGAGATGGTTTCATCCAAGCATATCAGGAGT
>NW_007488067.1:0-286 GCF_000475195.1 Diaphorina citri
AACGGTCGAAATCTATCCAAAAGCGGTCAAAATACCGCCAAGCGCAGCAACCATCTCAACCAAACGTTTTGTGTTGCAACCTTGTCACATTTGTGAACTACATACCAAATTTCAAGTCTCTAGCCTATACCGTTCCCGAGATATTATTAAATTACAGCGAAAACCGCCAAAAAGCGGTAAAATGCCGCCAACCGTTGCACCGGTCATTACCAAAAGTTTCTTGTCGCATCCTTGTCACATTTGACAGCTACATACCAAATTTCAAGTCTCTAGCTCTTACCGTTCT
>NW_007488068.1:0-286 GCF_000475195.1 Diaphorina citri
GGGACTATAAGGTCCACAGAAACGTACGTCACCTGGAAGGGGACTTTGAAGTCCTTACAGAGGTAGGAAGGTACACCTTGTACCTTGGGACTATAAAGTCCTTAGAGAGGACACCTTGGGACTGAATAGTCCACGGTTGGGATACACTTCATAACTTCATCACTTCTTATGAAAACACTTTCTCTCTCTCTCTCGAGAGAGAGAGAGAGAGAAAAATTTCAAATTATTTTTCCAAGGGATTATACTCTACATTCTTCTTTCTTTTGACTCTCTCCCTCTTCTTCTT
>NW_007488069.1:0-286 GCF_000475195.1 Diaphorina citri
TTATTTTTTTTTTATTTTTTTTTTTTTTTATGAGGTTTGACAGAGGGAACTGTAACTGCTAGGGTCTTATCGTCCCGAAATCAAAGAGATTATCCCATCAGGATAAAATCCGCCCCGGGCGAGAATCAAACCCGTGGCCTAGCACTTACAAGGCAGACATGCCACCAACCAAGCTAACTAAGCTGGCACCAAGTATTTTAGTGGTGTGAAAAAAAAATTGATTGTGATTTATTATTTTAGTCAATTTCAATCAATATTGATCAACATTGCTTGACTATAGTGGGGA
>NW_007488070.1:0-286 GCF_000475195.1 Diaphorina citri
CATTTATTTACTGTCAAACTTTCTTGACGTGGTGGGTTGGATAGCTACCGCGCTCCTTAATTTATTATTTAATTTAATATAGTTGGGTGTTTCATCTACGAGTATACTGCTGGCCAAAAAGTCTAAAAAAAGACGGTTGAATTTTTAAGCAAACTTAACGGGCTGCGCGAACGATCTTACTATAATAAGAGTTAAAGCGCCTGATTGGAAAAAAAACTTAGTGGAAAATTTGTCAAACAATTATAAACATTTCATATGTAGATACCCAAATGGAATGCCACAACTG
>NW_007488071.1:0-286 GCF_000475195.1 Diaphorina citri
TCCTCGCCTTCTAGACCTGCCTCAGCTTCGTTCAGTTGAGATAACTTCGACTCCACCTGTGGAGGAAATAACAGACATTTTTAGCAAAATCGAATTTTAGATATTGAAAACCAGAGTATGACAAGGACGTATTAGAGCCTACCCTGTCGCGAACGCGAGTTTTGTTTCCATAAATACCTCTAGAAACTGCCATGGCAGCGAAAAAGTTGAGGTGTTTAGATTTTTTTCGCATTCTCGCATTTGGGAAAATATATCGATCTGCTGCAAAAGCTGTACGTTTGTAAAT
>NW_007488072.1:0-286 GCF_000475195.1 Diaphorina citri
AACTGTAACTGCTATGGTCTTATCGTCCCGAAATCGAAGAGAGAAGGAAGACAGGATAAGGAGAAAGCCAGCCGTTCCGAGAACGAGCATTATCCCATCAGGATAAAATCCGCCCCGGGTGGGAATCGAACCCGTGACCTAACGTTTACAAGGCAGACGCGCTACCCTCCAAGCCAACTAGGCTGGCAATGGGCAATAACAGAGTGTAAAATGAACATTATAACGTGCCAGAAATCAAATAAATATTGAATTCCAAAGACCTTTGAAAATTGCCCTCCATATTGAA
>NW_007488073.1:0-286 GCF_000475195.1 Diaphorina citri
GACACGATGACTTTTTCCTTACTCAACTCTCGCGGACCACCTGAAACTTTCTCGCGGACCACTAGTGGTCCACGGACCGTAGGTTAAGAATGGCTGATCTAGGTAATAGGTAGATCAGTTGCGCTTACTTGGGTGATGTTTCAAAGTCATAGAGCAGGAAAAATGAGGACCAACGGAATTTTTCTTTTTCTTACGACTTCTAGCCCGGGATAAATCGATTTAAAAAATACCGGTAAATCGTGAACTTTGACGTCACGGCATACGCTCCCGTAGGCGATGACGTCAC
>NW_007488074.1:0-286 GCF_000475195.1 Diaphorina citri
AGAATGTGACACAAGATACCTGTTGTGGTTACGTTGGGTGACTAAATCTGAGCTAATTATCCACCGAGATGTCACCTATCAATCAAGGACTGAATATCAGCTCGTGTAGACAGGTAAACTCATCTGTCTATATTATTGTCGGCTGTAGATACCTAATCGGTAAATCGATAGTACCCAGGGCCGTATATTTAGGAGGGGCGAGGGATTCCAGGCCCCCCATCAACCATTCTTGAAATCTTTTGAGTGATTGTAAATAAATCCTGTTCCTTAAATTTTAATTACGTAA
>NW_007488075.1:0-286 GCF_000475195.1 Diaphorina citri
CTGACATTTGGTTTTGGCTACCAAATTTTACGAGTGGATGCTCTCCGCACTCAACCATTACTATTTCTTTAACAAGGGAAATTTCTGATTTCAAGCTGGTATCCTCCCTGTAGTCCCCCAGTCAGACTAGTAAAACACTGGGTAGGTAATCTGATTATATTGACCTGTTGAAATAAAGGGACTACCTGTGACATATCGACAGCCTAAATATAATAATAATAGTGCTTATTTATACTGCTCGCATAGGACTGAAAAGTCCCTTTACTGCAGCAGTAGGCTACTACTA
>NW_007488076.1:0-286 GCF_000475195.1 Diaphorina citri
AAAAGTAAAGCTTATATAGCCTTGGACAAAAAAGGGAGACAGTTTGAAATCAAGAGGGGAACTAAACAAGGATGCCCACTTTCTGCAGAGCTTTTTAACACCGTTCTCGAACAAATCTTCAGAAACTTGAATTGGGAAGAATACGGTCTACCGATAAATGGAAAGATGATAAACAACCTCCGTTTTGCAGATGATGTTATTTTGATAGGAAAGGACATGATAGAACTGAAAACAATGATAAAAGAACTTGAAGAAGAAAGCAAGAAACAAGGATTATTGATAAACA
>NW_007488077.1:0-286 GCF_000475195.1 Diaphorina citri
GAATCTGGAATAGAATAGAATATAAAATAGAATAGAATACAAAAAATAATAAAGAATAGAATAGAAGAGAATACCAGCCTGAATATACGCTATAAAACAACTAAAAATATTTTTTTTTTTCCAAAGTAGGCACCTTAACATAATGTTCTAGGTCATTTTTTTTTTAAGAGGATTGATGGAGGGAACTGTCAATGAAGAACTTTTCCCGAGATTGAAGATAGAAGGACAGGATAGTCAGCCATTTCGAGAGGAAACTTTATGTCTTATCTCTTATCTGTTCAGGATA
>NW_007488078.1:0-286 GCF_000475195.1 Diaphorina citri
AATGGAGATCTACTGGCGCGCCATCTAGCGGATGAAAATGGAAACAACTGGAAACATTTTTAGCACGCAAAAAAATGAAAAATTTGCAAATTAAAATGCAATGGATTTGAAAAAATACAAAAGAAAGGCAAATAGAAAGGCAAAGATAAAGGAAACCAAACACCACACAGATGTTGAAACAAGATTAACTGGCATTAAAATAATGGGAAAAAAAAACATAAGAAAATCAGTTTGGATTTTCTGGCAAAATGGCAGCAAAATTGACCAAATGCAATGGAATTTTACA
>NW_007488079.1:0-286 GCF_000475195.1 Diaphorina citri
ACCAGACCAGCATTACTTAAACGTGTTTCTGGAAATTAAAAAAGAATATTTCCGTGTCTGTATGGATAAGAAACGATTACATGAGGCAGATATGAAAGAAAAGCTAATCAATGTAAAGAGCTCACAAGAATTCTGGAAAGCAGTGCAGAATTTTAGACCCAAGATGCCTAACAAAAGCAAAGTTATACCTATGGACGAGTGGGGTCGATATTTACAAGGGAAGTACCAACTTGAAGAAAACAATATCCGGTCAGAGTTGCTTTTTATTGACGTCCTGAGATATTCA
>NW_007488080.1:0-286 GCF_000475195.1 Diaphorina citri
CTACGTATAGATAGGTACGTGGATTACCTAGGTCCTATGCATTATCAAGAACGTCAAGAGTTCGCAGCATTAATTTTTTAACACGGGGTGTTTTTTTGGGGGGTACCTGTATCAATAAATATGTACAGTCAAACCTGTATAAGAGAGACTGAACCTATAAAATACGTGAGACCTTGTTTAGACTGCTGGGGTAAAGGGACTTTTTAGTCCTGTTCGGGCAGGATAAACAAAGTATAGGTAACTACTCTTTTCTATTCTTCTTACAAGGGACAAGACAATGCGTCCC
>NW_007488081.1:0-1408 GCF_000475195.1 Diaphorina citri
TTTTTTTGTTGAACATGATAAGTTATGTACATTTGCTTTTCGAAGTTGATAGTTGACGGTTCTTATTTTTTTAGTGATATTATTTACATGTGGCTTCATCTTAAAACAATCATCTATGCTAATTCCAAGGTATTTACAATTTTCCGAATATTTTATCTTCGGGCACATACACTGTACTCTGTATGTTTCCTGATACAGGCAATCTCTGGTGTGACATTTGATTTTGTGTTCGTTCTTCTTGTCTATTTCTTTTGATACACCCATTGCCATTGCCTCGGTTTTCGCCTGGTTAATGTAGATATCATTGTTGTAATAATATTTTTGCAATTTAATAAAGTCGCTTTGCAGGTTATTTACAGCTTGTTCTAAGTTTCTATGTACAGACACAAGACAGGAATCATCAGCGAACATTTTCAAATGACATTTTATATTAAGGTACTGTACATCGTACGTATATACATTGAACCATCCCGGACTATTTATCCCTCCGGTGACTAGGCCATCTTCTATTGAGATTTTCTCACTCAATGTTTGTCCAATTTTCGTTACTTGAGTTCTTCCTTCGAAGTAATCTTTAAAAAAGGGGTTTTTAAAACCAATCTCTTCGAACTTTTTAATTATGTTCGTATGGTCCAGAGTTTCAAAGGCGCGAGTTAGATCTAGCCATAAAATTACTACGTAAAGTCTTTTATCCATTGCTGAATTAATTATTTCCCCAAAGTCCTCAAGAAGCGTTATAGTACTTTTCTTAGGTTGAAATCCGTACTGTAGATTAGGTATTATTTTGTTATCTTGTAGATATTTTTTAGAACAGATCTCAATATATTTTTCTATTATCTTCTCAATGAAACTCATTGAGCCTACTGGTCGATAATTTCCATAGCTTTTTACATCTCCTTTCTTGTACAATGGAGTAATAGAGGACATTTTGAGTTTTTCGGGCATTTTCTGTGTTATTATTATCCTCTGCACCAAATGTGTTAAAATGGGTAATAAGGAGTGTATGTTGGTTTTAATATCCATAGGTCTAATCTTATCGATCCCTGGGCCGGTTTTCCTGAGATCTTTTATGATTTTAAAAATATCTCCCCTTCTGGGTGTTCGAATATGGAGCGAGGTAATTTTTTCTTGGGGTGTATAATACTTCATGTCCAGTTGAAATTTCGGACCTCTATTCTCTAACTTCAGTGATTTTATCTGGTTTTTAAACTTTTTATTAAACTCGTTAGATAACGATAAAACCTGTGACAACACTGCAGAGGGTTATTGTATTCGTAGACGACGTATCACAGATATACGTACTTGAACCTTTTTTCATTTATCTTTTAGGAGTGTGTAGTCTAATTTCTTAATTTCTTTATTTCTGCGGTTTCTATAGCGGCTTGGGCTTGGTTTTTTAAAGCTATTG
>NW_007488081.1:8306-10220 GCF_000475195.1 Diaphorina citri
GCACGAAAGAACCAACTCTCAATGCCGCCTTTTATATGATTCTGGGCGAATTTTAACGCCTCACCAATCCTCTTGTGGGGCAGTTACTTCACGTTCGAACGATGGCAAAGAATTTGGCGGTTCATACTAACCACAGTTGTGCTTGAGCCTCCTTAACACATGGTGGATGAGCCACTCACTTTAATCACTCATACTGTTCTGAATCTGCAAATTGACCACCTGCTCGGCACTTCCATCTATTCTTCTATATATCATAATATGGCTGTTAACAGACGATTTGTGTTTGTTCCGATCATTGTTCCGATTCATCTTGAAACTCATTGATCAGTTACTTATTGCCAATGGTACAGGTGGCCGAGTAGACCGTATAATAGGAATTTATGGAACTATACGCCGAGGGGAAATTCATAGAATTTAGACGGACTTCTCACGAATCGGGCGATTGTTGTCCTCCGACCCCATCGATTTACCATTTTAGGATGTTGCCCCAGACATTTCTCTACATCTGTGACGAAATAGTTTATCCATCGCCGCCTATCAACGCCTAGCTCATTATTGATGCCCCTATGCTACAACTGGAATACTAAGTTGTGACCATCAGGAACAGGATTGGCAGCAATCTACATCGTCAATACTTTGCCAGTCATGCGGGAGTGATCCGTAGGGTAAAACACAGGAAATTCAGGTGAAAAATCAAGAGATGAAAATGAATAGAGAGATCCAGAGAGAAGTAACCAGACCATAGATCGGACAAACAGGAAGCGGATGAAGAGGAGGAGTGAAGAACGGAGCATTAGGACGAAGAAGAAAGAATTGAAATTGATTGAATTGAAATATTGTTACTTTTATTTTTAACAATATACAATACATAGTACATCTCCTAAGCTAACTGAGTGTAACTTCTAGGGAGATGGATTCTCCTTTTTCAATTTACTTTTTGTTCACTCTTGTAAATAAATAGGTACAATAGACAATAGGTACAATAAAATTGACAATAATTTGTGTAAATATAGGTAGGAATATAGGTAAGTATACATATGTAGGTATCCTAACAATTTTTACTTTTTTTTCTATTCAAGTTCCTCTGTTAATTGTAATATTAACTTGGTTTTTATCAAGGTAATGTTGGTCTCTTCTAGGTAAGTTTGACAATATTTTGACAGCAATTTCGGTACAGCATAAGATTTTAGGCGTTCACCATAATTATTGAACCGATGAGACGTCACGAACTCTGGCTGATGTCTAAGTTGGTAGGACGTTTCTCTTCTTTGTCTGTATTGGGGGTTTGTGAAGTTCTGGGTGATGGTGATAAGTTTGGCGAGTTGTTGGGGCGTAAGAAACTGAGAGGAGTTATTTCTTCCGAACAGGTAAGTTACTATTTTCCTCTGGATGCTTTCCAAAGGTTGGAGACAGTATTGGGGGGCGAAGGTGTATAAAGTTACTCCGTACCTCAGGACTGATTCTACCAGAGCGTAATATATCAATTTTTTTGTTGAACATGATAAGTTATGTACATTTGCTTTTCGAAGTTGATAGTTGACGGTTCTTATTTTTTTAGTGATATTATTTACATGTGGCTTCATCTTAAAACAATCATCTATGCTAATTCCAAGGTATTTACAATTTTCCGAATATTTTATCTTCGGGCACATACACTGTACTCTGTATGTTTCCTGATACAGGCAATCTCTGGTGTGACATTTGATTTTGTGTTCGTTCTTCTTGTCTATTTCTTTTGATACACCCATTGCCATTGCCTCGGTTTTCGCCTGGTTAATGTAGATATCATTGTTGTAATAATATTTTTGCAATTTAATAAAGTCGCTTTGCAGGTTATTTACAGCTTGTTCTAAGTTTCTATGTACAGACACAAGACAGGAATCATCAGCAAACATTTTCAAATGACATTTTATA
>NW_007488082.1:0-286 GCF_000475195.1 Diaphorina citri
AATTTGATTGAATACAGCTCTACCTATGTACTTTTTATTATTATTATTATACTGTTATTAATATTTTTTATGTACTTACCTATGTAGGTATATCATTTCTACTTCATTACTTACTTTCTTAATTATTGACGTTTGAATTATTACATTTATTGTATTTTTGTTCAATAAAAATGCGATTTGATTTGATTTGATTTGACTTGGGCGCTAGGTCCCCCTTGTTTGGATTCTGGGTTCTGGGGCTTCCTCGATAAAAATACTGGATATGGGCAGCAACCTCCATGGCGCA
>NW_007488083.1:0-286 GCF_000475195.1 Diaphorina citri
GCAACAGAACAGTTTGCAACATGTGTTCTCCATGTGTTACAAATTACCAAGAAAAGTAACAAGTTTATGACTGTTTTTAATGTGACTTTTAAAGCTTGAATACAAAGCAAGTCGGAACCTCGTAAAATATTCAGGGTATTCCATAAGTTACCTTAGCATTCGAAGGAAAGGGTTCACAGCTCGCCATTAGTGACAATATCGTTCTCCAAAGTTAATACACTTCGCTAAATTTTACGAGTTGACTTGAACTCGAAATACTCGAATCACCAACCTCCAGATCCGAAGT
>NW_007488084.1:0-286 GCF_000475195.1 Diaphorina citri
GTTCTCTTTACATGTTTTGATATTGTGTTATGTTATTTCAAAAATTTGATTTTTGCAGTTTCTACTTGAACCCTAGGTCCTTGATACTAGAGGACTTTTGATTTTTGACTAATATTTCTAACATGATTATTTATCTCTTGGATCATTTATTCAAATCAAATTCATTTACCCAAATTACAAAACAACTCAAGAGCAGTGTGTTTTTTAAAAGGGTTAGATATAAATTTTATTCAGTGTTCTAGATCACTTTGAATTCAGGGTGCGAATTTGAATATCTACGAAGCAT
>NW_007488085.1:0-286 GCF_000475195.1 Diaphorina citri
AGGAAGGAAAAACAGGGTGAAACCGTCAAGTCGAAAATAAATAAAACATGATAAGTCAGCGTCGGAAATAGAATAAAATATGTATGTATAAACACGCACCACACTCAAACGCAACGAGGTAGAGATTTGTAAACAAAACTTTTTGTTTATCGCACTTAGGCGGTAGAAAGTTTCTAGATATCGCTCTACTCAGTTTCAAACAAACTTGGAAAACACAAGGCGAAACAAAGTACCAAGTCCTAACAAAACTGGGGATACAAAAAGAACAACAAAACTGAAACAATGA
>NW_007488086.1:0-286 GCF_000475195.1 Diaphorina citri
ATCGGTCTTTTTACATTTTCCTCACATAAATTATTATTGAAAATATCATTATGTACTCTTTCCTATTTAATCTGATCTGAGACCTACGACTTCTACAATAAATCTAATGCGGGGTTTCGACAAAATTCTTAACCAGTATTCCTAAAGCTGTGTGGACAGTTCTTGTGCTGCCTGAACATTTCTGTGTGGTCAAATCGTGTAGGCAGACTATCTTGATAATTTCAACTTATCAGGTAATAAAGTTTATCACAGAAAACACTCGTAGATCATAATGATCATAAGCGGC
>NW_007488087.1:0-286 GCF_000475195.1 Diaphorina citri
AAGGACAAGTCCAAGTTCTGGTACAAACCTACCATCTCCAGGGAAGAAGGTAAGACTCTGGCAAACCACTCGCCAGCTCAGGCCTCAGCGGCTCAAATAACTCCGTCTTCCTTTCCGAGAAATCACTGAAATAACGTGCGATATGTGTGGCTGTTCTCTGGACAAGTCTGAGACTTGAGATTGTCTGAGAATACACAGTATGCTTTTAAAATCTACATGCTCGTACTTCAGGGTCTCAGCCTCGTGAGAACAATGAATGATTGAGCGAAAAGAGAGGCATAAAAAC
>NW_007488088.1:0-286 GCF_000475195.1 Diaphorina citri
TTTCTAGATCTAGACATACCTATGCTTTGATTGAAGTTATGAGGTCATGATTTCGGACAAAAACTCGCAAAATCTGAATTGAATCCAGTATCTTGTATGTCCTTTGTATTTTGCTAGTGTTCAATCCCTCTTTGAACAACTACACATATATTATAGTAGGAGTCAAAGGGCGCCTTAATTCCAAATGCCCCGAAGTGGCGTACGCTGTTAATTTCAGTTCATTATTGTCATCCCTGAAATTATTATTGTAAGGGTTTCCAATTTTTTGGAAAATTTAATCTATTCA
>NW_007488089.1:0-286 GCF_000475195.1 Diaphorina citri
TCTAGCGCCTAAAATCGGATACTGTATTAAGAATCCATCAACAATAATTCTGCTACTAAGGGATTAGTTACAGGAAGTAAGGCTCGGACAATTCTCAGGACAGATTAGTGAAAATCTTTCAACAACATGTTCTCCAGATCTAAATAATACTAAATTTAATCACAGAAAACGATAAAGTATATAGGTAATGTTGTAAAAATAGATGTACGATGTACAATTTTGAAATGGCCTAGATTTCCTTTATCCTTTCTTTGAACAATAATGGTCAAGCAGATATACCTACCCA
>NW_007488090.1:0-286 GCF_000475195.1 Diaphorina citri
ACCAGACCAGCATTACTTAAACGTGTTTCTGGAAATTAAAAAAGAATATTTTCGTGTCTGTATGGATAAGAAACGATTGCATGAGGCAGATATGAAAGAAAAGCTAATCAATGTAAAGAGCTCACAAGAATTCTGGAAAGCAGTGCAGAATTTTAGACCCAAGATGCCTAACAAAAGCAAAGTTATACCTATGGACGAGTGGGGTCGATATTTACAAGGAAAGTACCAACTTGAAGAAAACAATATCCGGTCAGAGTTGCTTTTTATTGACGTCCTGAGATATTCA
>NW_007488091.1:0-286 GCF_000475195.1 Diaphorina citri
CACGCTATAAAAATAAATAGAATGAACTACAAGTAAACATGTACCTAGATATTTATCTATAATATTGATTGATTCCTACTTTGTAAAGTGTTGCAATAGGGATGGAAATCCCCTCTATAAACAACTTAAACAGGTGGAGTGTTGAAAAATGATTGATGGACTGATAGTTAGAATCTTATTATCAGTACAAATTTCAAAACGAGAGTTGCAGTTTATTTGGAATATTATTAGATTATTTATTAGTTTTATCTGAACCATCCTATGTACTTTATATGTACAATTGTAC
>NW_007488092.1:0-286 GCF_000475195.1 Diaphorina citri
TCCTTGATCAGCGTGTCCTAGTCCTAATGATATGTTGCTATCAGTAACCAAGTCCACACTTGATCTGAATGATAGCAGACTGCACCGTGTACAATTGTACCTTTGAGGACCGAAATCAGGAATATTGTAAGGAATTTGGAAATTGGTCAACAATCCAACACATGCTTTGTGGATTTTCAAGAGACCCTTTTGAACTTTTAAAGGGACAAAACACTTATCGGTTTTTGTTTATTAAAAGTCTTTAGCTCTTTGGGTTGCTTGATCTCCATTCTATAGATTTTGTTCA
>NW_007488093.1:0-286 GCF_000475195.1 Diaphorina citri
CATAGTTGACTGGACGTCGATCGACGTCAATTCCACATCGATTCACATCGACCGACGGTCATCGACTATGTGTGGACAGGTGGACACACCTTATTAATATTACTACTATCATCAACGCTTTTGTCCCTAGACAATACTCCCTATCTCCACTTTATTTTGTCCACTAGCTATAGCCATAGGTATGAGTTTTATTATGAAGACATTGAGGAATGTTGTATTGAGATCAGGGTATGACCTGCTTATGGCCTGCGATCAGTATGACTTACCTATGCTCAGGTGTCGGAGC
>NW_007488094.1:0-286 GCF_000475195.1 Diaphorina citri
AGGGACGTCTGTTCTGGACACGGCTTGATCAACATGGCTCACCAGATCAGGCTTGGAAACATAGGTGTTGTGCGGCTTAGAACTTACGACACCCTCTGATTCTAGCCTCGATACGCCCAGCCCTGAGGATGTTTCGTAGAACCCACTGCTTGAAGACCCCTGGAAAATGAGAATTGAAAATTAGAATACAGTAGAACCTCGATTTTAATTCAACTCTCTATTATTTCAACCCCAAAATCAGTTCAAAATAGGGTATTTATTAACCATTTTGTTCTTTTGTATCTAA
>NW_007488095.1:0-286 GCF_000475195.1 Diaphorina citri
CAATTGTGTGAGGTAAGTGCCAAAATTTCCTTGTTCCAGTTGTTTTCAAAGCAGGGCTATAAAAAAAAAAATGTGTGGATACTTGTTCTGTAACAACGTATGAAAGCGTGTCCTCTTTTTCTTTTTTATCAAATCTTTCGTCTCTAACAATTTCCTTGTTCCAGTTGTTTTCAAAGCAGGGCTATAATAAAAGTGTCACTTAAGTAGGTACTTGTTCTGTAACAACGTATGAAAGCGTGTCCTCTTTTTCTTTTTTATCAAATCTTTCGTCTCTAACAGTTTACCA
>NW_007488096.1:0-286 GCF_000475195.1 Diaphorina citri
GTTTGTGGACGCAGCCATTCGGCGCGAACCACCAACCTTCAGATTTCTCTGCTTTATTTTGTCACCACCTTTCGGCTAGAGCCAAAGCCGCTACAACAAGTCCAAACCAAAACACCGAGATTAATTCAAGCCACAATTCTCCTAATAAATCACGTCACCACTGTTCGTCACACACACGCGGTGTTCCGTGTCCGCACCGGTTGTCAGGAGGAGGAGGCTCCGTTGGATTTGGTTTTCCTCTCGCTCGCCTCCACAACACTCAGCGAATCCTTCACCGCATGGAATA
>NW_007488097.1:0-286 GCF_000475195.1 Diaphorina citri
GAACCAATTTTCTTCTTAGTAGATTTGAAGGTTTGAAGGGTAGGTACCTAGCTTTAAGCACAAAATATCCCAGGAAAAGGGTAACTTTTAACTGAGTTGATCTCTTTTTCTCGAACTTTTTAGAGTGATGTATAGGAATAAAATTCTTCTTTTTCAAACACATAAAGAAGGAAAAAAAAAACTTACCAAAAAATATGTACAATCAATTAAATCCAAAGAGGGCACTGAAATGGGAACCACAAAAATCACACAACGATAAGTCTAACGAACACGAAAAACCGAAACA
>NW_007488098.1:0-286 GCF_000475195.1 Diaphorina citri
GCATCGTCTGGGACGATATCTTCGAGAGTGTCCTTCTTGTCCAAGAGGACTTTATATACCTCATTGACCCTGTTGAACCAGTGACATTGGACTTCTAGGAGATGATGTGCTTGAGGATCTACAAGAATCGTAAGAGCTCATATTTCTGTCATAATCATAAGCATCATTCCTATAACTTGTTTTTAAATTTTTTGTAGGATATCTCCCGTTCTGATTGTCTGTTTGTCCATTGGATCCCGATGGTGGCATGTTATTTCTAGATGATGAAGGAGCATATCTTTGATGT
>NW_007488099.1:0-286 GCF_000475195.1 Diaphorina citri
TGGATATAAGAGAATCCAGGGGACCACCCTTTTTTTCTCTTATATCCAGGTTTCCACTATATCCAGTTTCTTTTATATTGAGGTCCAGCATGAAGGGTCCAGAAAATTTTCTCTTATATCCAGGTTCGACTGTAAACGGTTTTACAGTTATCACTTGAACAAAATACTGGTTGAGTTAAATTTATATGTGTGTAAAATGAGTTGACGTGTGCGAAATTTTTTAGGTATTTATTGTGCAGGTAATGTGAATTCATATAGGTCTTAAGGTAAATGTTGTTGTTATTAT
>NW_007488100.1:0-286 GCF_000475195.1 Diaphorina citri
ATTTTTTTTTTTTTCAATGTACCCACATATTAAAAAATATGCAGGTATATCTACAAGTAGGTATCGTACCTACTTACTTTTTTTTCGTGCAAAGTACACACACAGGGACATTTATTAAATTGGTTGGTTCATAACTTACCATAGGGTACCCTTTGCAAAATAAACCACTACAGACAGAATATCCACAAAATAATAAAATCCAAGTCTTACCTTTTCACAACAAGAATCAGGATTACACCAGTTTGGTAGATGGTCAGCAGCCTCAATGAGTAAAAACTCTCCATCG
>NW_007488101.1:0-286 GCF_000475195.1 Diaphorina citri
CCATTGTTATAAGCGTGGAACAGGGTGTATTGGGACAAAATTTCAAGAGACCAAATGATCTTGGTCTTACAAATTTTAAGGTTCACACAATACGATCAAAGTTCTCAGTAAAATTGTCCAGTATGCAATGTCATGAATATTGCAGAAGTAAATAATATTGCTAGGTTTATGACAATGACTTTTAGTACGTATATTTGGTGCCACATAAGTGCATTCGGTATGGTTTCAGTTTCCAGTCAACAAAGCATCAACCAATTCAACCAACCACCCTGTATGATGAACGGGT
>NW_007488102.1:0-286 GCF_000475195.1 Diaphorina citri
CTTTCTTGGCGGGTCGAGCGGTACCGTGCTCCTTTATAATAATCTAATCATTTTAGAAAGCTCACAAACTTTTTCATAGACACAATGTCGAATCTAAACTGTCCCTTTTTTTCATTTTGATTTCATACCTTACTGATTCTGTATTTCGGGATAGTATTTTTTTCCATTTCATAAATGGTCAAATTGACAACTACTTCATATGTACATTGTATATTTTTGACTGCCACTGCAGGTCAAGATGAATAGGATTTTGTATCATGCATCCCCTGAAATTCCCTAAGGACCT
>NW_007488103.1:0-286 GCF_000475195.1 Diaphorina citri
AAAGTCCGACGATGTCCTACGATGGCCCTGTTCATAACCACGGCCTGGGACGTCAGAGGTCAGAGTGTCAAAAAAAAAACAGTCAAGTCAGTCTGTCAGCTGTCAGAGAGAGTAAGAGAACCCGGATCTAGCACAGGGGAGCGTGTTGAGGACGAGATCTCTCAGTCAGTCAAGTCAGTCTGTCAGCTGTCAGAGAGAGTAAGAGAACCCGGATCTAGCACAGGGGAGCGTGTTGAGGACGAGATTTTTCGAGAAAAATCCCATGACAACAGTAGGGGGATGGGAT
>NW_007488104.1:0-286 GCF_000475195.1 Diaphorina citri
TATCCCTGGTCATCCAAAGGGTTTAAATTTAAACTCCAATCTTTCCCACACCGTGAGGGTACGATGCCCATCTCATCTTACGGACACAGAAAGTATAGAATAGGATACACCTTGTTTATACTGCAAGAATGAGACTGAAAAGTCCCTTTACACCCAAAGTCTAAACAAGGTCTTATGTATTGGGTAATGGGTACAGAATAGGTGTAAATTTTATAATAAAAACGTTGCTTGAATTTGAAAAGTACGTATAGTGTGTGTTAGTGAGTATAACATCATCGTCTTCTTT
>NW_007488105.1:0-286 GCF_000475195.1 Diaphorina citri
CTCAAGTTTAGACTTTTTTTTTTAATCCCCATCACTGATTCCAGCATCTGCATCATTTTCCCCAACATTAGACTGCACTCAGCATCTGTTTCCCCTCTCTTAAGCAAGATGTTGAAGATGTCACTTAGAAGCATCTTGGGTTTATATCTCATATCTTGATGTCGGAACTGTTTGAAGTTTTATTAGAACAACAAAGAAAAATTGAATTGTTCACCTTTAACAGACACTTTTTCCTCGAAGTTTCACCTTCAGATTGGGACTTTACTCAACTTTTTCCGTAGGAATT
>NW_007488106.1:0-286 GCF_000475195.1 Diaphorina citri
ACACAAAATAAATTCGTTCCAATGTTCTATTTTCAAAGTGATCTTTTCTTACTACATTAGAACTCCAACTCAACAATGGCGATCTTTATTAACCAATCCAAGTATTCCAAGTACATATTATGTAGAATAGAATATATCCTGTTAGTGCTGTTGACTTTTGAGATAAGACTGGTAAGTCCCTCTATATTTTCCGCTGGAAATCGATCATTTATCGGGAATAAATCATCCAATGGGAACAGAGTATTTCCCGCTATCCTTCTCTGATTGGTAACAACTTCAGTATTCA
>NW_007488107.1:0-286 GCF_000475195.1 Diaphorina citri
ACACAGGCGTGGTTACTGGAACTTGGCCTGGCGCACTGCAGTGCTCTCAGATACTTGATATAAGGGCTAGTTCGAGGGCTCCATTCCCGCCCAGGGGCGAATTTTATCTTAAACAGATAAGATTCGTTCTCGGAACAGCTGGCTTTCTCCTCTTTTGTTTCGGAACGATAAGACCTCCGTTGTTGCCGTTCCCACTATCATTTTTTTCTATCTCTCTATCGCTATCTAACTAGATTATAACCTTTGCTGAGCTCCAATCCTTTGCTACTACTTCTGTTGTTGGGGT
>NW_007488108.1:0-286 GCF_000475195.1 Diaphorina citri
AAACATTTGAATTCCTCTCACATGTCTCCACATCCTGTGTCACACATCCTCTATTATTTTTCAAATACTCTCCACACTCACACTTTACAAGTGACAATATATTTTCATAATTCTGAGTGCAGACGTACGCAGACACTATCTTCGTTCAAGTATTGTTTTGGTTATGTTGGGTTTGACGAGACTCCCTAATTTTCATTACTGCAAAGAGATCCTATTTTAGTTGATATGTTTCAGATATGGAGCTTACTAGCTTCACAAAGTTACAGAGTTTCCAGACGATATTTTC
>NW_007488109.1:0-286 GCF_000475195.1 Diaphorina citri
TATCTATTTCGAGTACATTCATCAAACTTTGCTGTCTGACGGAAGTAAATTCAATTCTTATCATAACTCAGAATACCTACCTATATCTACCTACACATCTAACCAGACCTACATAGCTTTTTTCTGACCATTCTTACACGATATAGGTACCTATATTTACATCGTATTCAGTAGAAACCTATATGTACTACGGCACATGAAAATGTGTGTTGCAGTATCTTGATTTATGGTTTCCCTAACGGAGAACCTTTAGGAATACAGGTATGTACTTATATCTAGTATCTAC
>NW_007488110.1:0-286 GCF_000475195.1 Diaphorina citri
GAGTCATGAAACAACAGAGCAAGGCATTTGATAGTCAACTTAGGTGGTCTAAGGCTGTAAGGCGTTTTCATATTCATTAGATATGTTGACCTAGTAAATCAATACAGGACCAAGCTGATGTTGAAATATGGTTTATTAACACGGTCCACATCTAATTACTAATTTTCTACAATGTGCATCAACACACTGCAATGGGATTCGAACCTCAAACCCTCCCATCAAGTTCCATGAGGAACCAGGGTTAACATATTAAACCGAGTTGTTTAACTGTTAATTGACCAAATGA
>NW_007488111.1:0-286 GCF_000475195.1 Diaphorina citri
CGTTCCGAGAACGATCATTATCCGTTCAGGATAAAATCCCCCTGTCGGGAATCTAACCCACGTCCTAGCGATTACAAGACAGACGGGCTACCAACTAAGCTAACTAGGCTGGCCATGTAGACTAAAATCGAGGAAAAAAGTAACCACAGAATATACTATCGTACTTTTCCGTATATTTTATGCCTCAACTTAACAACAACTTAGGTTGGATAATTGTTGACTTACCATTTCCCAACGAACACTACCATTACCCTACGATTTTTTTGTATTTCAGGTTGATTCCTTA
>NW_007488112.1:0-286 GCF_000475195.1 Diaphorina citri
TCCCACAGACATATCGGCAGGTTTAGCCTTTAGAAGTGGAATATGCCTGAAAGCACATGTTATGAGTTGTAATCCACTCCACCCTTAAATGTAATATTGAAGAATAAAAATAATGGACTATCCTGTAAAATACAAGTACAATAAAAATATTCAAAACTACCTAAAACCAAAGATTTTTTTGCATTTCTTCTCAATTCATGCTGGTTCCAAGAAAAACCTAGAAAGTAGAAAGCATAAATTCTGGGACACTATCGTGAAGAAATCTATATTTTTG
Organism: Diaphorina citri; assembly: GCF_000475195.1. Lineage (NCBI taxonomy): Eukaryota > Metazoa > Arthropoda > Insecta > Hemiptera > Psyllidae > Diaphorina > Diaphorina citri. Next base: position 275 of record NW_007488112.1, read on the forward strand.
TTATTGATTCCC
>NW_007488113.1:0-286 GCF_000475195.1 Diaphorina citri
AGGCAAAATTTCGTTGAACATAAAATGTACCTAGGTAGCTACCTAGTAGTAGTAGTAGTAGTAGTAGTAGTAGTAGTAAAATGGTGCTAGATTGCTAGAATACAATCAGATAGATGGTTAGGTAGGTACCAAACTCCTTTTATGTAGGTACCAAACTCCTTTTATGTAGGTACCAAACTCCTTTTATGTAGGTACCAAACTGCTTTTAGGTAGGTACCTACCAAAAATTACGATCACCCTATAAGCCAGGCACCAAACTGCTGTTAATTAGGTAGGTATTTACCTA
>NW_007488114.1:0-286 GCF_000475195.1 Diaphorina citri
GAGAGAGGGAGGAGGAAACCTCTTTAAGTTTTATACCTCCCTGGGGTAATAACTGCACAGAAAATGGGAGCAATGTAGGGAGGGGGAGGGAAGAATGAGAAGGAGATAGGGAGAGGAAAGGAGAAGTCGAGAGAGAGAAAGAGAGAAAGGGAGGGAGAGAGAAAGGGAGAGAGAGAGAGAGAGAGAGAGAAGAGGGGAGGGTAATACTCTTACCTACAGAAAACTAGAAAGAGATAAACAATAAAGAAATAGAAGGAGCGGTAATGAGAGAGAACCAGTTGAAAGA
>NW_007488115.1:0-286 GCF_000475195.1 Diaphorina citri
TTTTTTTTTTTTTTTTTTTTTTTCTAATTCAAGGGGGTAACTTATTGCAATGGTCTTCAAGTTGTTGACATTAGCAGGGTCAGCCCCAGGAGGGTCAAATTCAATATCTTAAATGAGAAGTTCCAACTTTTACTTAATACACCAAATAAAATGCATTCCCTCAAAAAACTTACTTGGTCCAATTACTTGCTGACCACTATGCAACGATCCACCAGCATAGAAAGCCTGACCTTCCTCATCATCACTATCATCTTCCTCTTCTTCTTGTTGTTTCAAACTAGCAATG
>NW_007488116.1:0-286 GCF_000475195.1 Diaphorina citri
AACTCGAAGGATGTGTCGAAGACAACAATTTAAACAATATTTTGCAGAAATCATTGACAACCCACGTTATCTAGGGATTTAATATGAAAATGCAACCAAAGAGCAATATAAATTGATTAAACAATGATATGGGAAGAAGTATAGAAAAAAAAAAACACACAAAAAGATTAAATAGGTACCTATGCACAATAGAGTCCTAAAGATAAATAAACAACTGTGTCGGCAACTAAAACGGACCAAATATGATATCGACACTGATCTATTTTGCCGTTGACGCTCCTCCTTC
>NW_007488117.1:0-286 GCF_000475195.1 Diaphorina citri
CTGGAGGTCGGTGGTTCGAGTCCATGTCAAGTCAAAATTTAAAAAAAAAAAAAATAGCATAGTTTTATTAAGCGGGGAAAAGGGGGACTTGTTTTGAGACAAGGATCTATGCTCAGCACAATTAAAATTCTTTCTTTTTTTTATGTAAGATTGCCCGTGCTTAGTCACGGAAAATTGATCATAACTCGAGATCGTTTCGATAACATACGTACTTTTGTACAACCTGCCTCGGTGGTGTAGTGGTCAAGGCGTTCGCCTGGTAAACAGGAGGGCGTGGGTTCAATCC
>NW_007488118.1:0-286 GCF_000475195.1 Diaphorina citri
GGAAATGTACTAGTGTGTACCTGCACCTAGGTACATATCTGAATGTACTCTACATAATTATACTGAGTGGTGGTACAACTTTCAATGCTACAAATAGGTCTTTGGTGGTCCCTTTGTCGAAAATTAGAGATACTCTCCTATAGGTCAGCTTCAGAATTGCGAGGAGCACAATTTCGAGATACGAGACTCCTCTTCAAGCGAAAATCCACTACCTAAACTTATTCCAAATGAGAAGTAAAATTCTTACAATCATCATTGGTCGGATCACGAACACAGAGGACGGGGA
>NW_007488119.1:0-286 GCF_000475195.1 Diaphorina citri
ATTCTAGTTCAACGAAAAGTCCGGTAGATGTCCCTTCACCTTGGACCTCGACCACTGCAGATAATTACAGGTAAATATCACCTATCTTATTATTAAAATAAAGAAATAAAAGTGTAGGTCCTATAATTTTAATCAAATACCTATATAGGTGGAGTTCACCAATATCTTTTCAGTCCTTATAGAAGGCCTGTTAAGCACAGGCTGTTTGGGGCTAAAAAGTAGGTTGGTGAAACCCACCCCTAGTTGTTAAATACACATAGGTATAGCTTAAACTTACTGAAAAAAT
>NW_007488120.1:0-286 GCF_000475195.1 Diaphorina citri
CGATGATTATTTGATGATGTAAGACTGACTGGATTAGTTATCATCATTGGACTCAATTGCTCAACAAAGCAATTAAATATAACGGCTTTGTTTTTCTCAATGGCAGCAGAAAAGGTCTGTATGCCATAAAGACAATAGCATTTGCCTTATCAGAACCTTTTGGGGTGGAAAATCTCCAAACTGCACACGACTTGCAATGTAGAATGGTACAGTTGCGCTTACGTGGGTGAAGTTTCTAAGTCAAAGAGCAGAAAAAACGAGGAACAATGGAATTTTCCTTTTTCTT
>NW_007488121.1:0-286 GCF_000475195.1 Diaphorina citri
CTGAGCTACCGGTTCCAGAGATTGGAAAGTGATTAAGTCAGATCTAATGAAGTTTGCTGACGCTCCACAATCGATGATACTGTTGAATTTTTGATTATTGATACGAGAAGGTATACAGATCAGTTCCATGACGGAATCACAAGGTTGTTTGGTTGTGTTATTTGTTTGCTTGTGTGAAAATGTGTCCACGATATTTGTTTGTGCTTTCGAAGAGTGGGGTTTTTCCTCTTGCTGTCTGTTTGAGCGTGGTTCTTCTTTCTTGTGATAGTCATGTTTTTTGTGGTAT
>NW_007488122.1:0-286 GCF_000475195.1 Diaphorina citri
GAACAAGAAGTCCACAGATTTTCAACCTCCTTGTGAGAAAACCGGTAAACGCGCGAATAATGCGAATATTTAAAAAAAATGAAACATTCGAGAAAATCAGGATCCAACCCTGACTGATTTTCTTAAAATTTGTGATTTTGAAAGTGGAGTGGAGTTTACTGATTTGATTCAAGATGTATGATTTATTTATGTAAATAAATGAAAAGTATGTATGATGGTGGTTTCGAACCAGTGTATTTCGGTTTTCCAATATCCATTATTGGCTAGAGTGAATTGATTCAATCCT
>NW_007488123.1:0-286 GCF_000475195.1 Diaphorina citri
CCGCCCCGGGCGGGAATCGAACCCGCGGCCTAGCGCTTACAAGGCAGACGCACTACCAACTAAGTTAACTAGGCTGGCTCGACTATTTTGAAACGGGCTTGACTCACAGTAGAAGCGTACTAAGCGTAGTCGCCTAAAAAACCAAACCTGTGGAAGAGAGTTTTTCAGGCGACTACGCGGTACGCGCTACTAAAATTCGTGCTAGCCAGCCTAGGTAGCTCAGTTGGTAGTGCGTCTGTCTTGTAAGCGCTATTCCCGCCCGGGGCGGATTTTATCCTGATGGGAT
>NW_007488124.1:0-286 GCF_000475195.1 Diaphorina citri
AAAAAGTTCAAATAGTTGTGACGTCAGATTTCACGTCAAAATGCGCAGAAACGCTTGCGCACAAACAAACGAAGCGGGTATCTTGAATTATGACGTCATCACCTACGGGAGCGTATGCCGTGACGTCAATGTTCACGATTTACCGGTATTTTTTTAATCGATTTATCTCGGTATCTAGAAGTCATAGAAGAAAAAGAAAAATTCAGTCCTTCCTTATTTTTCCTGCTCTATGACTTTGAAACATCACCCAAGTAAGCGCAACTGATCTATTGAAACACTGAACAAT
>NW_007488125.1:0-286 GCF_000475195.1 Diaphorina citri
AGTCACCCATAACTTGATCCGGCCCTGCTTTCTCTCAGGATGATGAATTGGAGGTGCTTTCTACACAATACAACAGAGCAAAGGAGCAAGCAAAACTAAATGAGGGGGGGATGAAGGTTTGTATATCAGGCTAGGAGTTATACGAGTAAGAGATAGCTGGGGAAGGGGAGTTATATGAATAACTTCATTTAACAGTGGAGTTTCCTTCCTCTGTACTGGTTATTTTCTCATCCCCCTTTACTTACCATTACCACTGACACTGGTTCTCCAAAAAGGGACACCTACC
>NW_007488126.1:0-286 GCF_000475195.1 Diaphorina citri
TACATGACTTTTTCTATTACTTCAACAGGACAACCAGACATAAACAAAACTTTGACTATACAAACAGGACCAGACGTATCTATAACTTTAACTAAAATAACTTCAACTCGCTACTTAGGAATAATGATTGACCAACACTTAAAATGGAAGACTCACATACTACACTTACGTACTAAGATGCGACACCTCATGCACGTATTCAATAATTTGAGGAGAGTTTGTAGCAAAGATATCCTTAGAATGGTTTATCATGCATTTGTACAATCTCTCCTTCAGTATTGTATAT
>NW_007488127.1:0-286 GCF_000475195.1 Diaphorina citri
TACATCTTATTTTGATAAAATTTAAGCGTTCATCTTGCTTAATGTGTGCAAAATGTTCAGTTAAGGTGAACTTGTGCTCTTTTCAATTTGATGTGGAGTATCAAATTGAAGAGGTTGTTCAAAACTGAAATGATGAAATGTTTAATGTTCTTCTCTTTTACGTTTTGTACAATTTCAATAATGGTTTGTACATCTCTGTACACATTAAGCAAGATGTACAAATTTTCAAAATCTTGAAATGGATGGAAATATTCGTTTTGGGGATCTTTTGAGTCCAAAAAGTAGT
>NW_007488128.1:0-286 GCF_000475195.1 Diaphorina citri
TGTAGGCGGTAGGCCGCGGGTTCGAATCCCACCGGGGGCGGATTTTATCCTGAACGGATAATTTTCGTTCTCGGAAAGGCTGGCTTTGTCCTATCCTGTCTTCCTTCTCTCTCGATTTCGGAATGATACAACCTTAGCAGTTACAGTCCCCTCTGTCAAACAACCTAAACAACTGCACCACTAAGGTTGATAACACTGGTTGGTTTAATTTTTTTTTTTTTTTTTTTAAGAGGTTTGACAGAGGGAACTTTAACTGCTATGGTCTTATCGTCCCGAAATCGAAGAG
>NW_007488129.1:0-286 GCF_000475195.1 Diaphorina citri
TATCCGATAGTTGGAGCGTAAGTGATCGGCCTTATCATTATGGAATTGAAGAGGTCCTCCTAGACTCCGAAGGCTCGGATCGGTACTTCACACAAAGTCAAAACTATGAGAGACACTGGAGGGCAATTGAGAAGAAGGTGACAAGTCAATTTTCAACCCAACTTGTCCAAACTTTCCGTGAGGGATGCTCCCTCGGAAAATAATTGGTAAAGTCAGAGGGGAGTCGTGAGGCATAGCACAATGCTTGGGGTATTGCACAATAAGCAATCTGCCCTCTCGAAAGTCC
>NW_007488130.1:0-286 GCF_000475195.1 Diaphorina citri
TATTAAAGAAGCCTTTCAGGAGACGAAAAAAGTAAAAAATCTGAACTTTATGAATACCTTTTCTATTTATTTCTATCTGATACTAAATTTTCAATATCAAAAATCTGGTGTGAACATCACACGACTTTCTATTACATTAAACTTCTCAACTGTAAGTCGGACAGTTCTAAAAGTTTCACCATTCGATTCCGCGTGAAAAATCCCATGAGATCAACTATTCATATGCTTACTTGTTAATGGTTCACAAATAAAAGGGAAATTTGTTGACACCGGGGAGTATCGAACC
>NW_007488131.1:0-286 GCF_000475195.1 Diaphorina citri
TATGTTGGGAAAATCCTCATTCCTTGATTAAGGAAATTCAATACTTCAGTCAGTCAAAGCCTTTCGAACACGAAAACATCTTTCAAAAATTACCAGTAAAACCAGCAATGGAAGTTATAGAAAATTCAGTAGAGTTAAGAGGAAGACGTGAGAAGGAGAATGGATGTGGAATTGAAAAGACGTGAGAATAAGGAACAGAGGAAAACTAGGTGACGAGAACTAATGGTATTCAATTCATGTCTCGTCAGACAAAGGCGAAACAGGAAAATTCCTCCAGACTTTGACC
>NW_007488132.1:0-286 GCF_000475195.1 Diaphorina citri
TAACAATTTTCAATTTGGAAAAGCGCTGTCGTCTCGGAAAAATCGAAGTCCACAAAACCAAACAAAAAGTCATTTTTAGGTTAGGATTTGCAGCACGCATTTTATAATATACGCGTAAGGCGCTTTCACACGGAGTATAAATAAATCGCCACAGTATAAATCGACTTTATGTGATTTTTTCTCTCGATTATTATGGTCTACTACATTGAAAAACCTTCATTTTATATTCTGTTTATTATAGATGTTGAATTGTTGAAGAATAAAAACGGTTCTGGCATAAAAATAC
>NW_007488133.1:0-285 GCF_000475195.1 Diaphorina citri
AAATACAGTACAAATGTTACCCAAATAGCCTTCTAATACCTTCCGCATTAGCCTCATGAAAGTGCCTGGTGCACCAGATAATCCAAAGCTTAGGACACGGAACTGGTACCTATTTCCATTTGGTAAGGTAAATGCTGTCAGGGGCTTACTTTCCTCACTCAGTCCAATTTGCCAATAACCAGATTTTAAATCAATAGACGTCAGTACCTTTTTATTGCCCACACTGTCAATCAGATCTTTAATATTGAGCCGCTGACATTCTTCTTCAACAGTAGCCTCATTTAA
>NW_007488134.1:0-285 GCF_000475195.1 Diaphorina citri
TGCAAATGATTTAGATGTGTCCAAGGGAGGCGAAGTCTTTGAAGTTGATATTTCGTACTTTTCTGTTTTTTGGACTTCACTGATTGGAATCTGAGTAGTAGTTTGAGCCTCGGTTGTAAACATTTGAGAAGTAGTTACAGGCTGAGTCGTAGGCATATTCGTTTGTCTCTCCAATTCTAGAGCTTCTGTGGTTTCTACTCCCTTTGTGGACATTGCAGAAGTCGTTTGTGCCATAGTAACTGGCTCTTGAGTAGTAATTTGTGCCATAGACAATGCCTCTTGAGT
>NW_007488135.1:0-285 GCF_000475195.1 Diaphorina citri
ATCTAAAACGTCAGTAAAATTCACTTGGCTAACTTATCTGGTTTTGTGTCTAGATCAATTTTTGCTCAGTAGTCCTAGAAGGACATGAAACTTTGTAGAAGGTCTTATTTAACCCTTTGTGTCACGAATTAATTTTTCTCCGAATTTTTTGATGTGAATATGTTTTTAGGGGTAAAAAGAGCCCAGGAAACCAAATTTTTCGATATTTTTTTTTAAAAAAACTTACCATTTGCGAGATATTAGGTGGTCTCTGTGCAAAACCACTATGACACACGGTTCAGTAAG
>NW_007488136.1:0-285 GCF_000475195.1 Diaphorina citri
GAGAATCTGAAGATGTTTTTGCTGTTCGATTGTGCTGATCATCTTTTTAATATCATTTGATTTGATAAAATTTTGGATAGGTCAAGTCAAGAGTAATCAAAGTGTCACATATAATTATATTATAGACATACAAAGTTGCCCATACATTTTGTACAATCCAAGAATTATTGGATTCAATGTATGAACCTATGTACATCTTTACAGTAAGTTTTGTAGGAATCATTGAAAACTACATTATTAAGTTGGTCAGTTTCATCAATGGTCTCATTGAATGGGAGATAGTAT
>NW_007488137.1:0-285 GCF_000475195.1 Diaphorina citri
TTTTTTTTTTGAGAGAGGTTTGATAGAGAGAACTGTAACTGTTAAGGTCTTATTGTCCAGAAAGACCGCCGTGAATCATGAACGGTGATTATGTGAATTAAAGAAGAAGAAAAATTGGAAAGAAAAACAGAAGAAAATTAAAAAGCAGAAGAAAAAGAAAAATTGCGAAAAAGCAGAAGAAGAAGGAGGAGGAGGAGGAGGAGGAGGAGAAGGAGAAGAAAAGGAAGCAGGAAAAGAAAAAGAAGGAGGAGGGGGGGGGGAGGAAAAATCGCGAAGATGAAGAAT
>NW_007488138.1:0-285 GCF_000475195.1 Diaphorina citri
TCGTTAAATTGACGTCAGAGACACGGAAATTGAGGAATCCCATTAGAGGCGTCCATCACTTACAGCTAATCACCAGATCACCACTAACCAGCTAACCACTAACACTAACCAATAGTAAAACCAGTTTTTCAGTTTTTTCTTATCAGTAGTCAGAAAGTCGTTGATTTGAATTCAATTAATTTGAAAATTCGCGCCGTGATAAATATGCCGGTTTGAAAAATATCACTCGCGAGTTCTACACCAATGAGAAGCTAGCAAAACGAGGAAGTAAATCAGAGGCGCGAT
>NW_007488139.1:0-285 GCF_000475195.1 Diaphorina citri
TATCTTTCAGCTAAACATATTGGATCATGAATTCATCATGTGTTCTAAGACAACATGGACCAAAGAATAAAATAAAATATAACCCATAAAATGTCAAAATACTCAAGTATAAAAGATGTAAGACTGCAGGGGTAAAAGGATATTTCACTCCTGTATTTGCAGCATAAACAAGGTATACCTACTCGTATTAGGCCAGTCACCGCTTGTCAGGTCTACCCGACAAGCTGACCATTTCAGCCGTACCCAGGTCTACCTGATAATAAGTGGCTGGCCTTACATTATGTT
>NW_007488140.1:0-285 GCF_000475195.1 Diaphorina citri
GTGTTTCCGTTAAGATATGCTTCATTACCTCAATATAGGAGAACGGAAACCAAATTTAAAGGTTTAATTTCTTTGTTTTTATCAGTAAATAGTTTCTTCAAATTAAATTGATCCAAAGGGCAAGGCAAATCTAGAACTCTAGACAGTCTAGACCCTTGCCATTTATGTTCTTCACTCCTTCAGATATGTGAAATCGTGCTTCCATTATTAGTCATTTCAATTTCGATTTTGCGATTCATGATCTCATTTTAGCTTTCGATATTTTTGATATCTTCTTGTTTTTCA
>NW_007488141.1:0-285 GCF_000475195.1 Diaphorina citri
AGGAAAAAACGCCAACCCGGTCCGAACACGGGAATAGGAAAAGAAGAGGTAATTTCCCTCTGTTAATAATTTTGCCTTCTCTTTTGTTTCAAGTCTCCATGTAGCAGTGCAAGACATCCTCTCAGTGACAAGTGAAACATCAACTCGGTGTTCGATAAAACAGGCTGGTTACTGGTTAAATCTGTAATATTTTTCTACACATGTAGGAGAAAATAACTGAACACTTGATTAAAGTATGGTGTATTTCATTAATTTATTGATTTTTAATAATAAATAAAAAAAAAA
>NW_007488142.1:0-285 GCF_000475195.1 Diaphorina citri
GGGATCAGTTTGATTTCATGGTCTCAAGCCACATATTTAATTGGCTCGTCCTGAACCGCAGTCAACCATGGTGAAAACTTGTGCTTGTTCTTTAAAGCGGAGAGAACCCTTTGACATTCGAAACTATCAGCTAGCTAGGCTGGTTAGGGTTAGCTGTTCTCCTCTCTGTTTATAGTCGCACAGCTAGACGCTAGTCTACACTCTGTTTAACGTTCCCCAGCTAGACGATGATACTAAATTAACTGGTTATAGGAAAGAAAGGAAGAAAGCTAGCTAGGTAAGTTA
>NW_007488143.1:0-285 GCF_000475195.1 Diaphorina citri
TAAAAAAAAAAAAAAAAAAAAAAAAAACTGATTAGATAGGTCTACTACATTTTTTTCTTTTTTTTTTTAGATTTAGTTCTCTGAAAGGGCATGACCGTAAAATCGCGTACTTTTGGAACTATACATACGTACTCTCTATCTACGTATACGTATAGATTCGTGGATATACGGACTGGCCTCGAGAACCTGAAATATACAGGTACCTACACCTACCTACGTTTAAATTTACTGTCTGGAGCTTCTAAATTTTTAACTGCCCAACCTAATTTATTTATCTACTATCTA
>NW_007488144.1:0-285 GCF_000475195.1 Diaphorina citri
TTACTATCCGCTCAGGTTAAAATCCGCCCCGGGCGGGAATCGAACCCGCGGCCTATAAAGGAGCAAAGATAAAACCCGAGGGGGCCCGACCCCTCTTGCCCCTTCCCCTAAATACGGCCCTATGTACGACAGTAGAAGCTACTTAAGAGTTATCCTGGGTGGTCAAATTGTATTTATTTCTACTTCATTCAATTAATAAATGACGATAGTTATCAAGCGCGCCGGGAGGCGCGCGAACGTCAAGAGTTCGCAGCACCGCCCGGCCTATATTAACACGAAACAGAA
>NW_007488145.1:0-285 GCF_000475195.1 Diaphorina citri
TGTTTTGGCACTAAAATCTGACCATCGAAAATTTGACCCGATTACATTACTTTCCTTCCTATAGGATGAGGAAAGTAATAGTAATAATATTGCTACAACATGGTACTCAGCTTAAATTGAGTACCAACATGAATGAATAAGGACTAATGGGTGTCTAATAAACAGTCTAATGGACCATAAGTACAGGGTGAACACAAAATCAATCTTATCGTTATACTCAGTGGTTCATCGGAGTCATCGGACCATACTTTTTGGTCCTTTTGTGCCGGATATGAAATTTCTTAG
>NW_007488146.1:0-285 GCF_000475195.1 Diaphorina citri
TCTACACGAATTTTTCTTTTCTTAATTGAAAGCCTTTGATGGGACGTGGTCGAAATGTTTACCCAGCAATATTCCGGGCAACTTCTGTAATTTCTTGTAGGTACCTATCGATGGCTAATCGACCAACAATCATGAGGCAATTTCTGTGACCTATAGTCCTATACAATAGCAAATTCTTTTGAATGAACCGTTACGTTGGGTTGGTCATATGGACCAATTTTCTGAGTATTTGAACGTTGTTTACAATCAAGAGTAGGTATTCACCTATGTAAAAATCCTGCAAGG
>NW_007488147.1:0-285 GCF_000475195.1 Diaphorina citri
TATTTTATTTTATTTTTTTATTTTTCTTTGGTTTGTACTTTGGAGGTAAGCTTCCAGGTAACTAAGAAGAAGTATATATATTATAGGTTTGCAAATTTTTACAGTAATACTCACAGTACTTTGCGAGATATCTGGGAAAATGAAAGTGGTATTCCATATTTGGGCACTCTCCTTTAGTTCTATTTTATCATGCTCACAGAGGTGATTTTTTTTTCCTCTTTGAGCGTAATAGCGCGACCACACTTGCTACCATGGGCCACTTATGTGTTTTCAGTGGTTATCTGA
>NW_007488148.1:0-285 GCF_000475195.1 Diaphorina citri
CATTCAGTGAGAGTTTCTTTCAATTTAGCACAACTCTAAACTAAGCCCAAGTACATAAACTGTATTTGTACAAAGGTATACGTAGAAACGGTATACATACATAGTACATTTGTATGTGAGTATGTATATCGTGTGTGTTAAGCCTACTGTGGTGAAGACAAGAGGAGGGAGGTTCTTGCTCTTTCTTTGATTCGATACCAGGAAAGGTTTTTTTACTTTCTATTACTAACAGTATAGCGGAGCTATACTAGTAATGAAAGTATTGCAATCGGTCCAAATTTTCAA
>NW_007488149.1:0-285 GCF_000475195.1 Diaphorina citri
TCGACTACCCAATATCATCACATCAGGATATTCATCTTTCTTTTTCCTTTTCTTCTTCTTTTTCTTCGTGTTTTTCTTCTCCTTCTCCTTTTTCTTCATTTTTTTCCTTTTCTTGTTGTTCTCCTTCTTCGTCTTCTTCCACTCCTTCTCTTCTTCTTCTACTTGTTCTTCATCCTTTTCTTCGTCTTCCTCTTCTTTGTCTTCTTGTTCTCCTTCTACTTCGTCTTCTTATTGTTCTTCCTTTTCTTCGTATTCTTCCGCCTCTTCTCCTTCTTCTTGTTCCCT
>NW_007488150.1:0-285 GCF_000475195.1 Diaphorina citri
CCTTATTAGCATAATTTGGGTGCATAATAATACTTGGGTACATGTAGATAAATAATAACTATTATTAGATAGGTACAGCTCATATTTATGGACAGGAGGTGCAATTACATGAAAATCGCAGGCCAAAGTATAGTTAGGTACGTAGTTTTCTACCCAAATAAAATCAAATTGTAGGTAGGTTAGATAAGTACTTTTTGAGGAGGGAGGGGGCTTTCCATATTATGCCGGCCACTCTCGCTCAGATTGTCTGACAGACTGCGGTCTCACAGCTCCCCTCTATCGAAG
>NW_007488151.1:0-285 GCF_000475195.1 Diaphorina citri
AGTTATAATTTAATTTACTTCCTAGTATCTAAAGCTGATAATTACAGTAGGACTGGAAGGGGGGGATAACACAATATAATTTATTTTCTATTGGTGATTAAGAAAATTACACAATACCTGAAACCCCTTGTTATGTTTTCAGATATAACTGCACAATGTCCAAGAAAAGGAAAAGCAGTCAAAAGATCTTGCCCGATTCAAGTGAGTTGAACTTCTGCCCCATGTGTCAAATTCCCCTACACTTTCTGAAGATCAGTGGGGACATGCATCTGATGAGATGCGAGA
>NW_007488152.1:0-285 GCF_000475195.1 Diaphorina citri
ATGAATCACTTGATATAACCGGTTGTAACTTTATTCTCAACTCTATCTAAAACCAAAATTTGACCAACCATATTTATTTTTTAAGTTTTTGTATTAAGTTTGTATTTTCATGAGTTTTAGGTCCCACGTAGGGTGCCCGGGTATTCCTTCATATTCCAAGATGTGATTTTGGCCCTTCGGGCCGGACAATTTGTCTACACTGAAATTTATTTGAGATTATCTTGATTCAATATCTTATCTTGGAATTAGGTTGCCGGATTGTGTGACTAAAACTTGTGCATCAGT
>NW_007488153.1:0-285 GCF_000475195.1 Diaphorina citri
GGGGGGGGGGACTACATTATTCACTAGCCTTGCTCCATGTTTTGCGCTTCGAAATAATTACACTCATGGCTCGAACCAGTGAACTTTAGACTAGCAGTCACTCTACTTACCATGGCTCTCCTGTCCATATCCTACAAGTAATACTCCATGATTTACACCCATGGGATGACAGAGTGTAGCGTCCATGTCAATGATACCTTCCCGATAGAACTAGAAACGGAAGACATTTCGAGGTTATTTTTGGTACCTAATCTTGAGAGTAAAAAAAGACGAGTTTTTTTTTTT
>NW_007488154.1:0-285 GCF_000475195.1 Diaphorina citri
AAAATTTGGATTTAGGTTCTAGGGACCTCAAAACGTGTTTTGGCACTAAAAACTGACCGTCGAAAATTTAACCCGATTACGTTTCCTTCCTACTTATAGGATAAGGAAAGTAAAAAAGGTAGGTACCAACCTAGTGGCGAATACCTACCCTGAGCTCAATGAAACTGAATTAAGTAGTCAAGTTTGGATGATTGGGTACGATTTTTTTTATTATTATTCAGTAGGTACAATTCTTAGGTAACCTACCATATTCTTTCAAAATTCAGGGATCTATTTCGGAGTCCC
>NW_007488155.1:0-285 GCF_000475195.1 Diaphorina citri
ATAGCATTAAGATGTAAGCTGGGGTATGGATCTGTTAGTTTTTGTCTGTTTATTTGTTTATATTATTTTCAAGTTGGGATTTTATTTGCTAGCATTTTTTTCCGTTCCAAATACACAGAAGTTTTTCGCCGAAGCAGAGAACTAGAGGTACTTCACTCTACAATTTTCTCGAAAATACATTCTAGGTACTTTTAAAAAATAGAAGACGAAAACAAGCATGAGGAAGCCAGAGAGAGAGAGAGAGAGACGAATAAGAGGATGACGAGGGAAAAATAAACCTTGTGT
>NW_007488156.1:0-285 GCF_000475195.1 Diaphorina citri
AGGTAATAGGTACCTACTTGTCACACCACTAGGTATGACACGTACCTACCTACCTACCGGCTTCTAATAATATATTACCTATACTAGCCGAAATTCGTCGCTTCGCTCCGGATTTCTGATAGAAAAATCCTTAAGCCATGGCCGTTCATGTCACTCATCCATTTAGTGGTCTTGCTCGACGTAGCTTAACAAAAACGAACCGGAAATTAGCCTATAACCTTCACGGGAGTGCAAGCAATAAGTTGACAAAGTTTCATAGCAATCGGATGAGCGGTTTGGCCAGGC
>NW_007488157.1:0-285 GCF_000475195.1 Diaphorina citri
TAATAATAATAATAAAAAAAAATAGGATTCAACTACCTACCACTAAATATTATTCACACAACGTGAGATGTAGTTTTGACATCCCCTCGCCCTCGATACTAAAAATAATCATATTCAATGCTTTCAATTTTGAACCTGTCATACCGAATTTCGCCATTCTCTGGTCGAACAGGATATATTTTAATGGTGTTTCTGCAAGTACCTAGATAGTTTTTTCTAGTAAATCCAAACTTCCTTTTCGTTGAATTCTAACTCATCCACAGCGGAACATCTAGTCATCCAAAA
>NW_007488158.1:0-285 GCF_000475195.1 Diaphorina citri
TCACATTGTTCTTATGTATTTGTAATTAGAGGGTTATTCCTATGTATTATGTGATTGGGGAGGGATGGTCAGTCTTGCTGCTGGCCTTCGCTCCTCAATCACATTGTTCTTAAGTATTTGTAATTGGAATGTTATTCCTATGTATTTATGTGATTGGGGAGGGACGGTCAGTCTTGCTGCTGGCCTTCGCTCCTCAATCACATTGTCCTTAAGTATTTGTAATTGGAATGTTATTCCTATGTATTTATGTGATTGGGGAGGGACGGTCAGTCTTGCGGCTGGCCT
>NW_007488159.1:0-285 GCF_000475195.1 Diaphorina citri
TATGACACAGACCGACAAATATTTGGACCAAAAAGAATGTTTCCTCCTTGTTCATGCTAATGTTGTTTTTCCTTCCGCACTGGGCAGGAAGTCAACAAGAAACGCAAATGAAATAAATACACACGAACATAGTGGAAGGATAATGAGAAAGGGGAAAAGAGAAGAGAACTGTAAGAAGAGGAATATGCGGAGAAGGAGAAGAGGAGAAGGAGGAATAGGAAATGAATAAGGAAAGCAATGAAATGAAAATACACACGAACATGGAAGAAGAAGAAGAGGAAGAAG
>NW_007488160.1:0-285 GCF_000475195.1 Diaphorina citri
CAGTACTGGAACCCGTGGCCTAGCACTTACAAGGCAGACGCACTACCAACTATGGGATTCATCAAAAAAGGGTTGGGTACACGATAAAATGGGCTCGAAAAGTTCCTCTTTTCCTCTACTACATCAGTACCTAATTTGGACGTAAATAGAAATTGAAAACGACACTTACGAGGTCGGCCTTTTTTAAAAATTTCCCAACTTTTTGGGAGTAATTGTCACCCTGCCGAAAATCTGGTATTCATCACTTGTAGGGGAAGCGGGGGTAAAGTGATCCCCCCCCCCTCA
>NW_007488161.1:0-285 GCF_000475195.1 Diaphorina citri
AAAAAAAAAAAAAAAAAAAAATCAATTTCTATTTAAATAAGAGCCTCTAAATTAGAACATACGAGGTGTTCAATTGTTACCGTTACATCCTGTGTAATACGAATATCTTTAATAGATATAAGAGCATAGCGGATAGCGCATAGAGTTTACTGCTCTCAGTTGAATCTTTTTACCCTGGTAATGCCGCCACTGGACGCTACTCGATTAAAGCAGCCACTCAAATGTGCTCACGAGACTAAGTGCACCCCGAACTCCAAGCACAGAGCCGAAGAAACATCGACCCCG
>NW_007488162.1:0-285 GCF_000475195.1 Diaphorina citri
ACTCCCTAAAGATAACTTGCTGACTTGTGAAATGACAGGATAGAATAGAATATACTCCATTTATCCTTCTAGAACTGATATATTTATACTTTGATTATCCTTCTAGGACTGAGATATTTATACTTTGTTTATCCCTCTAGGACTGAGACAGGGAAAGGAGGGACTTGAACAAAGCTAATGCCTCAGGCAAACAATAAAAGGGAAGATGAAAAGGAATATGAAGAGGATAGGTATATCTTTTGTTCTTTTCAAAGGATTTTTCAAGGTGTCTTTAAAGTCACTGTA
>NW_007488163.1:0-285 GCF_000475195.1 Diaphorina citri
AAAAATTGCTCAAGCAGTAGTGTAGGTAGTAGACACTCAATAACAATTGAATAGATTATCTAGATAAAATTCCATTCCTGCAAAAGTATTGGCCCATGCCTTATTAGAATACCAGCTGTTTGTCCTGAGCTACCGGGAAAATACTTTGGGAATCGAACCCGCACTTTGGGAATCGTAGCTCCTTTACGTCGGGCACTGTCTTGAAATTCATAATGTTATAATAAAATATCTGGCTCATAAATACCACTATTTATGGCTAAAGTAAAATAAGCGGTTTTTCATTTC
>NW_007488164.1:0-285 GCF_000475195.1 Diaphorina citri
GCGGGAATCGAACCCGCGGCCTAGCGCTTACAAGGCAGACGCACTACCAACTAAGCTAACTAGGCTGGCTACGTTAATTATTTATGTCTTTCTCGGGAAGAAATTGAGAAGGTGATATAAATGGATACTTACCTACTTGTATCTGAAACCATGGAACTCCGTACACTGCTCTGGGCAAAATATTCCACTGCTCTCAGTACCTCTTCATACGATACACTTCTCACGGGACGATGATTCAAATAGAGGACTGGAAAATAATAAAAATAATTATGTTGTTCCTTTTTT
>NW_007488165.1:0-285 GCF_000475195.1 Diaphorina citri
TCAGATTCCTTGAGAAAAATGCCTATGACCTTTGTGATCGATCAGTGATTTTTGAAATTGGTAGGTATTTTTTCGACTAGGTACCTACCTATATACATACGTATATAGGGTAATGTGTTCAATTGAACTTACTTGAATTTCTGGATGCATTCCCAACAAGGTAAGGCAGAAACAATTTGTCAATGCTGACGTTTCACTTCCCTGGAACAAAAGTAAAGAAATCTCTCGGTTAATAAGTTAAATCTCAGTTATTCAGACAACAACCTGATGCTTTATTTGTTTATT
>NW_007488166.1:0-285 GCF_000475195.1 Diaphorina citri
TGATTCTATTCATCTGTCTGGTAAACTTCAAGAAGTTTCAACTTGAAGAATGATATAAAAATGCCCTGTGAATTAGGAGATAGTTAGCCAGATCTACAATCTCATGTTAGTCAATGTCTGACAGTCTGAGTATGCTCAGAGAAGGTTTGGGCACAGTCTCTAAGTATTCTTAACAAACCTCATCAGATCATCACTTATTAAACTCTTTATTCTGTCACTTTTTCCTTCAGGGCAAATTTCATCCAACATTGTTCAGAAGCAGAATGATATTTTCAACAAAGAATT
>NW_007488167.1:0-285 GCF_000475195.1 Diaphorina citri
AGGACTTCTTTTGCCCATGGAATATTGGTGATTAATAAAATATGTAAATAAGTTTTTGCAGCTATTAGGTTCCTATAATACTGTAATCTGCTTCTTCTAAGACGAGAAGAGACACAATATTTGCTGGGTGCGTGCCAGATGAATCTAATCCGTCTCATAAAAATTCCTTATCTGCGTCCTGTCTAAAAAGTCAAAATTCCTTTTTTTTATTCCAATCTGTAATAGAGAGGAGAGAGAAAATTAGTTAAAAGTATAAAATCAAGTAGAAAAAAAAAAAAAAAAAAC
>NW_007488168.1:0-285 GCF_000475195.1 Diaphorina citri
TGTATTTAGCCCCTGCCTCAGTGGTGTAGTGACCAAGGCGCTCGCCTGGTAAACAGGAGGGCGTGGGTTCAATCCCAGATTTTTACCTACAATTTGCGTCAGTTGAGTTCCTGAGAGCTATGTACCTGAGATCTGTTAAGTTCTAATAAGAACGAATCGCGTCCTAGACTGATGAGCTTTATTCAATCATGTTACTTTTTGTAATTGTACAAAATTTCTCTTTGGACTGGCAGTGGGTGTGGTCCAAACTAGTCCAAAGAGAAATTTCGTATGATGACTGAATAA
>NW_007488169.1:0-285 GCF_000475195.1 Diaphorina citri
TGTTCAGTACAAAAACTGTTCAGTATAAACAGAAAGCCCACTCTGAGGCTTACTGTGCTGGGGCAGTTGAGACTTTACAAATCTAAACCTAGATCTTACTTTTTTTTAAAAAGAGGTTTGATAGAGGGAACTGTAGCTGCTAAAGTCTTATTGTCCCGAAATCTAGGAGAAAAGGAAGACAGGATAGGAGAAAGCCAGCCGTTCCGAGTAAGAACATTATCCGTTCAGGATAAAATCCGCCTCAAGTGGAAATCGAACCCGCAGCCCAGAGGTTACTAGGCAGAC
>NW_007488170.1:0-285 GCF_000475195.1 Diaphorina citri
TTTATTTTAGAAGTTATTATTACTGTCATGGCATGTTCAGAGAGCTCTCTCTCTCCCTTTCTCTCTCTTTCCCACCCTCTCTCTCTCTCTCCCTCCCTCCCTCCCTCTCTCTTACTTGTTTGTCTGGCCATTCATTTCTCTCTCTACCCTCGGTCTTTCTCTGTTCCGCGTTAGCTAATTCTTTCTTTTCCTTTTATCTTCCTTTTCGTCTCTTTCTCTCCCACATTGCATTCCCCATTGATCCATTTCCCTCCAGGAATATGTTGTATAGGTACTCGCATATAC
>NW_007488171.1:0-285 GCF_000475195.1 Diaphorina citri
ATTGAATAACTCAAAGAAAGGACCTGTATTAGGTGCACCTTAAACTAAGGATTTTCGTTTATTCCTTGCTTAAAAAAAGCAATTTTATGAATTTGCGTCTCAATAAGTAAGCCCTTTTTTAACTTCTGTGATCCCGCTTTGTCTCCCTTCTGATTAGGATTAAAATGATAAGGAAGTTTGTTTTTCAAGGAATTAACATCAATAAAATTTCAAACTGAGATTGATCAAACTCAGCATTTCATGTTGTTTCTTCTAGTTAGGCATTATAAGAGAAAGGGATTTTTG
>NW_007488172.1:0-285 GCF_000475195.1 Diaphorina citri
CCCCATCTCAAACCATCCACACTTCCCGGCCTCGCAGACGCACGATTACAGGAGCTTGCCAAACTCCCAGCCGAGAACATGCGGAGAAATAGTGGCATATAAACTTGAGGAGAAGCTGACTACTATTCCCGCTAGAGCGCAGCACAAGTAGAAAATACGCGGCAAAATATGAATGTAGGTCGTCACTGAACGTTTAGTTGTTTACACTTAGCCAGCCTAGTTAGCTTAGTTGGTAGTGCGTCTGCCTTGTAAGCGCTAGGCCACGGGTTCGATTCCCGCCCGGGG
>NW_007488173.1:0-285 GCF_000475195.1 Diaphorina citri
TCTAGTTGATGATAGACAGGATTGTAATGGAGATGTGTATGACTTTAGACAGAATATAGCTCAGAATGTTGAGAGGAATATGTTAGTTCATAGAAATACCAATGTACCTACTATCAGTGATCCTAATAATGAAGTGAATAATTTGCCTAATAGAATCAATAGTCATGTAAGTCAGACTAGATTTGGTAGGCAAATAAGACGTCCTCAGAGACTCAATCTATAACACTGTAAAGTTGTGCAAACATATTGTACCTACTTGTAAATATTTGTAAAAAAAAAAAAAAA
>NW_007488174.1:0-285 GCF_000475195.1 Diaphorina citri
CGCCACTGCAATGGGATCGAACCCACGCTATGGTGCTTGTTGTTGATTGCTGGTACAGTAAGATGTAGGCTCTGGTTCGAACCCACGCTATGGTGCTTGTTCTTGGTTGCTGGTACAGTTGTAGGCTCTGGTTCAGAAGATCGCAGGTTGAGAGCTGGATATCGGATTATCTTGAGGACTGGAAATGTGATCTTGAGTGTTGAAATGTGGCTTGGGAAGTGTTGGCTACATGCTTGAATGGATAAGTGAGTTTTATGAAAATGAGGGTCCGAGTGATAAGATCTT
>NW_007488175.1:0-285 GCF_000475195.1 Diaphorina citri
ACGCCGAATCGAATGGTGAAACTTTTAGAACTGTCCGACTTACAGTTGAGAAGTTTAATGTAATAGAAAGTCGTGTGAGGTTCACACCAGATTTTTCTGACACTCTTCACACCTCCCCAGCCTAGCTTAGCCTAGAGCTGTCAATCTATGTTATGACGCCTTTGTATAGGTTCATTGTACGCCCGTTCCTCGCCTTAACTAAAAGAAAAAAATGAAGCTCAAGGGAGAGGGGGCGGGCCCTCTCGCCGCCCTCCTTTGTATCTGCCTATCCTATACCAGTTCCTG
>NW_007488176.1:0-285 GCF_000475195.1 Diaphorina citri
GCCAACTAGGCTGGTCATTTTGAATGAACAGAAATAAATAGATTTATTTTATTTTGTCATAGGTGCCTAGGTATGTAAAACATCTTGAAAAATGATTACAAGTCACATTGAGTAGCTTACCGATAATTTTTTTGTAAGGTTGTTTATTTTATTTGTATCACATTCAAACAAGGTTGTAAAAGTACAAATGGAAGCGACAGGGTGATGGAGATGGAATGAGTTGAAACCTATAACATCAACGTAAGATCATGAACACAAGGCTTTTGTTTTCTTTTTGTTTGGTTT
>NW_007488177.1:0-285 GCF_000475195.1 Diaphorina citri
GAGAGAGAGAATAAATATCAAATTCCATATCTCACTATGTGTCACATAGCTTATCATGCAAGGAATGGTGTCTTGGGAGTTGTATACCTAATGTATCTCTATCTCTCTCTCTCTCTCTCTCTCTTATGTTCATCTCCTTACGATTTATTCTCTCTTATCCTCTTCTTCCTTATTCTCTCTCTATCTTCTATATTCTCTGTCTGTCTTTCATTTCTAGTTCTTCCTCTTTTTACTCAATTTATCTTTACATCCTTCTCTCTCTCTCTCTCTTTTATACCATCTGAG
>NW_007488178.1:0-285 GCF_000475195.1 Diaphorina citri
TCAGTGTGTCATTTGTGACATTCAGTTCAGTTCTGAAGACAAACATGAACTTCATGACAAGAAGGTGCATCCTGAACCCGGTAAGTTTGTCCTACCTCTGTGGTCGAGTGGTCGAGAGCATCACTTTCAATCCGAAGGTCCTGGGTTCGAATTCCGACCACCAAGGAGCCCTGGTGAATATTGATGGTCGAGGTAGATTTTTTTTTCTTTTTTTTTTAAAGAGGTTTGACAGAGGGAACTGTAACTGCTATGGTCTTATCGTCCCGAAATCAAAGAGAGAAGGAA
>NW_007488179.1:0-285 GCF_000475195.1 Diaphorina citri
TCTGGTCTAGGTAATGTAATATTGTACCTATTATGTCTATGTATGTACATATTGTTTTATCAGCGCTCGAAAATAACACAGCTCGAGGACACAATTGTTGCAAACTTTTCTGGAGGAGTATACAAATATTTACATAGGTATATACATATCCTAAGTAATTCTGTTTATTTTTTACTACTCCAGAGGAGGATAGTTTTCATAGGGAATAGCTTCCTTCTTTTTTCTTCTTCTTCGCCTTTTCCCGTGTACCTACAGACGGGGTCGACGTTGTTCGTCAACCTCTCA
>NW_007488180.1:0-285 GCF_000475195.1 Diaphorina citri
TCTTCTTCTTCTTCTTCTTCTTCTTCTTCTTCTTCTTCTTCTTCTTCTTCTTCTTCTTCTTCTTAATTAGAAAGTCTAAATAAAATTTGTTTATACCTACTGCCATTTAAATTAGATTATTTTTACTTTATTACTTTTTTTTTTTACTAATAGGCATGTCAAAACTCTCAGAAATTGAAGAAAGAAATATCCAATAATTTTGGTCCGAAAAACTCGATAGTTAGATATCATTATTTTGTGTCCATTTATTGGTAATATTTTTTTCTGCTGAGTAGGTCTCTATTT
>NW_007488181.1:0-285 GCF_000475195.1 Diaphorina citri
TCCTTAGGTGGTAGAAGGGAGGAGGAGGGGGAGTACAAAAGATTCCAATATGTTCCAATCAATATAACGAGAGAGAGAAAGAGAGGGAGAGGTAATATGTCACTGAATATTCGAATGATGTTTGGGTGGCGAGAGAGAGAGAGATGGGAGTGAGGCAAGGAGAGAAAGAGAGAGAGAGAGAGAGAGAGATGGGAGCGAGGCAAGGGAAGAGAGAGAGAGATGGGAGTGAAGAAAGAGCGAGAGAAATGTCCAACGAGGCATAACATTCAAAATATTAAATTACTA
>NW_007488182.1:0-285 GCF_000475195.1 Diaphorina citri
GTCTGGTAAGCCTACCCCTGTACCTACCTATACTTACGTTTAATGTAAGTTTTAAAGGCACTGCAGAACGTAAATACCTTCTTTGTATCCAGTTCCTCCACATCTTTGTATGTATCCATTTTTGAAAAGCCTTTCTCCTCCTGAAAAGCCTCCCTCCTCTTTTTCGCGTGAATAACTCCCGATGTTAAAAACCCCCGATGATTTTTTAGGGTTATGTGAATCGAGCACCAATGATTAGGGTCGTTCGAGTGGAAAATTAAAACCTTTGTTTATACAGGGTGTGTC
>NW_007488183.1:0-285 GCF_000475195.1 Diaphorina citri
ATTTTCTTAGTTTGAAGAAAAAGATTAGTGGAGATGTCAACAATACGAGTGCTTCCTGTTCGTTTAAAATAGATTGGTGGAGATGTCAAAATTACTTTTCTTCATTTCAACAATAAATTGGTGAAGATGTCAAAACCAAAACTACTTTTCTTTATTTGAACAATAAATTGGTGGAGATGTCCAAACTACTTTTAAGTATTTATTTCGATGATAATAATAATAGTGTGGAGATGAGAAAATTACTTTTACTTTGTAACAATAGCATGATGCAAGAACAAAGAATTG
>NW_007488184.1:0-285 GCF_000475195.1 Diaphorina citri
TTACCACATCATTTTCCACTTGCCAAGAACATCTCAGAATGGCCTATCTCAGCCCTGTTCATAACCACGGCCTTAAGTGAAGATTTAATCAACTACTTATCTAATTAGAGAGGTTTAATAGATAATCCTAAGAATATGTAGGTAACAAATAAAAAGGCAAAGCCGAAATTAAAAACAAGCTTCTTTAAGAAAAAAAGAAAACAAACGGAAAGAATGGCAAAATCAATGGGACATTATACCGATCACCAACAAACTGAAATCCATAAAACCCCTCATCGAACATTG
>NW_007488185.1:0-285 GCF_000475195.1 Diaphorina citri
TGACCCCCTTGGTTCCCCCTAATAAGAATAATGTTTTCTTTCTATTACACTATGTATAGGGATCTATAGAGGAATCAACAAGATAAGAAGGTATTGGAGGTATCCGTTTGGCGGTTCCACCCTAGCCCAAAGAAGTGCTTTTCAATGCATTGAATTTCATAGTCTGCACTTCTGTAGTATGAACTGTCGAAAATTTAACAATCTTCTTGCTTTTCAAAAATCAATTTCCAAGGCCAGCCACTCACTATCGGGTAGACCTGACAGGTACGGCTGAAAAGGTCCGCC
>NW_007488186.1:0-285 GCF_000475195.1 Diaphorina citri
GCGATAAAAATGAAGCAGATAATGAAAAAGAAAAGAAAAATAGAAACAGAAGAGAGAAAAGCAACGAAATATCGTCGAGAAAAAGGGGCGAACGAAGAGAGAGAGAGAGCAGGGCCGTTCAGAGGGATTCATCCGGATCTCTTTTTTCCCCAGGGCTGAAAACTTTTTTTTTAAGAGGTTTTTTTTTTTTTAAAAAAAGAGGTTTGCTAGAGGGAACTGTAACTGCTATGGTCTTATCGTCCCGAAATCGAAGAGAGAAGGAAGACAGGATAGGAGAAAGCCAGC
>NW_007488187.1:0-285 GCF_000475195.1 Diaphorina citri
GTGCTGGGTCAACACGAGAACACCAGAGAGTAACCCGTTGAAATATGTATTTGCAATCGAAATTTCGAAATATAGGTAGGTAGGTATGCCTTATTTAAATAAATGATCGAAATAAATACCTTATTTAAATAAATAATCGAAATAAATGCCTTATTTAAATAAATAACCTTTTTGATCAAAACAATCAAAGAATGCCTAGCGATTAGCCTGGCCTACATTATTGTTTGGTTTTTGGCAAAAATTGGGTCCTTACGATAAGGAAACAGACAAAGTATATTGGGAACT
>NW_007488188.1:0-285 GCF_000475195.1 Diaphorina citri
ATCAGTATTTCAGTATGTGGTGGAGTGTGGGATTAGATTTCAAACCCAGAGGTTGTGGGTTCGTAATCCACGAGGCTTGTATTTGAAAATAACAGAATAAGCCAACACAAAAATACTTTTCTATAAATACATAGGTAGTCACCCTACTATGTATGTTTACCCATTCAAGCCCGCAATTAAAATAGGTAGGTATATTTCATCCCAAAATATGTGCGAGTCCCAAAAATAATAATATTCTTTCATTCAAATCACTAATGCATGTAGGCAGATAATGTGTTCATATGC
>NW_007488189.1:0-285 GCF_000475195.1 Diaphorina citri
TATTTTGTTTCTAAAGACTTGTTATGGGGAGGGGCTCATTTTTGGTCCGGGGCCCACTTGGCTGTAAACGGGCCTGCCACAATTCTACCCAGAAACCCTGTGCGTGTTAGGTACTATAAGTATGGGAGAATCTCATTTATATAAAATCCACCTAATAATCCTCCTGACCCAGGTCTTGAAGTGATACCTATGTATATAAGTAGATAAGTACCTACCGCTTTGTACCTGTAGTAAACTTACCTACCTAAGTGCCTACATACCTATTTGATATTTAATAAAATAGAA
>NW_007488190.1:0-285 GCF_000475195.1 Diaphorina citri
GGTTGCCCGGGGTGCCTGGGGTACCCGCGTGATTGTTCTGCAGCTCGTGGAACTGGAAGAGGAGTTTCAGAAGATCTTGAGTCTGGTACACATGAGACGATTTTTTTCCTAAGCTGCATCCGCAGTTCCACACATAGTCGACGCCGCCGATCGACGAGGTGAATCTATGTTGTCGAAGCAGTGTAGAGTTTTAGTCGACATCGATTGACGGCGTCGACTATGTGTGGATACACCTTTAAGGTCACGGTTCCAATGAGAAATCTTCCGGAATAATTAAATTTTTCG
>NW_007488191.1:0-285 GCF_000475195.1 Diaphorina citri
GAGAGAGACTTCCTAAGAAGGTTTTAAAATTTGGTTCTTTTTTCCCCATTCAAGTCTACAGTAGTTGTATTTTCCTTTCAGAAACTGAGACGGTGTCCTCTCTTTTGACGTGGTAGCGCCTCGCCTTTACTAAACCATAGGGAATCCGCTATCTTGAAAAGAGGGGACATCGTTTCCGTTTCCAAAAGGAAAATACAGGAATCTTATTGCGAATACATACAAACTTTTATACGTTACCTATATCCCATTTTTGCACGTTTTCGAAAGAATTGGCAGATCTTTGGA
>NW_007488192.1:0-285 GCF_000475195.1 Diaphorina citri
AATAACCAATGATGAAGTCTATCGCTCGCGCTAGCAATCAATAGGAACACTCAGCCATACCTGTTCTGGTTCAATCACCTTGATCGGAACCATCGGTGTCTTATTTGAGAGGTTTAATGGGTGCGCGGTGCTTGTTTTAGAGTGCCTTAATCATGAGCACTGCACCCTAGTGAAGGCGTGTTTGACCGCCAAGCAGAAATAGTATGAACCTAACCTCCAGCAGTGGACTGCGGATCCGGAGTTTGGTGGTTCGAGTCCATGTCTAGTCTCAATTGGTTGTTTAGG
>NW_007488193.1:0-285 GCF_000475195.1 Diaphorina citri
CAGCCTCAGGGACACTGCCCGTATTATCGCTATTTGAACCTTGGTTTTTATCCACCCTGATAACTGGCTGACGCACTTATTCCATTTTACACTTAATAGGGTTAGGTGAAATACAAAAAGGAGCTTTTCTTTTCCACGGACGTAACTTCTGCATAATTACCGCTTTTTGGGTAGCGCTCCTGCCTTGGAGTAGATAATTTCGAGTTTTACCACCGTGGATTATCTCAGATGGAGTTAAATCTGAGATTTGACCTGACTATTAAGTATAGGGAAATCCTCGTTTCA
>NW_007488194.1:0-285 GCF_000475195.1 Diaphorina citri
GTAACAATGGCCTTACCTACAGCTTTCAGCCTTTCTTTTTGAAAGCATTTGAAATCTCGTTGGAGAGTTTAATTAATAATACAAATAAATTAGGTACTTTGCTATGATATCTACTGACAAAGTCCTGCAATCCCTGCATATCAATTGTTCTAAGTTTTAGGCAATAGGTGTAATCTCACCTTACTCTCTCAAATCCCATTTCTTGCTTGGGATTCTACTAGAATGTTATAGGCCATCTCTTGAATGTTTAAGCACTTTAAGCTATCAAGAAAGCGTCCTGAAGCA
>NW_007488195.1:0-285 GCF_000475195.1 Diaphorina citri
CGAGTGGTCAGGAGCATTGACCCTCAACCCCGAGGTGCTGGGTTTGAATCCCGGTCAGGGCGGAAATAATAATGGAGCTCTATGGGTTAGGTGGTAGAGAAAGCCTCAGACGTTACATGAATATGCTCCAAATACATAATATTACTGATATCAGTAGGTACATACCTACTTGAGTAATGCATAATTCGGTACTCATTACTTATTACTCAAGTATTACACAATTCATTAACTAAATCTTTTACCTCAGTATTAACTTATCTTAATAGTCTTAATACATACATATTA
>NW_007488196.1:0-285 GCF_000475195.1 Diaphorina citri
ACTCCCACGGAAGGTAAAGTCCCCTCTAAGGGTCAAAATGCGCGGGCATTGGCCCCCTTTTCAACAGTCCAAAGCGTTCGGTCAGTAGATGCCTTAAAGGCTACCTCAATGGTTCGGACTACCTCGAAAACTCAAACCGTTCTTGTGGGTCTGACTCCCAAGGAGGGTAAAGTTCCCTCTGAGGGTAAAAATGCCAGAGCATCGGCCCCCTCAGCGCCACCCCAAACCTATCAATCCATAATCCCTGCGTTATTGATCCAACAAATTCCAAGCTTAATGTCGCCA
>NW_007488197.1:0-285 GCF_000475195.1 Diaphorina citri
TTGTTGTTGTTGTTGTTGTTGTTGTTGTTGTTGTTGTTGTTGTTGTTGTTGTTGTTGTTGTTGTTGTTGATGTTGTTGCTTTTTATTATTATTATTATTTATAAAATGAAATAGGAGAACCAATATTATTTGAAAACTCCAGAAAAATCAATGATTTGATGAAACATTACACATCATCAATTCAATTCAATTTTTTTTTCTAATTCAATTCAAAGTATATTAACATCATAGGTATGAAAAAGAAAAGGAATTCTATAAAAGAATGAAATTCTATTAAAAAAAAAA
>NW_007488198.1:0-285 GCF_000475195.1 Diaphorina citri
AAAAGGAGCGGCCGAAGGCCGCAATGTATTTATTCTTTACAAGTATAACATAGCTAGCTTTGCCAGCGGTCGGAGGCCGATCAGATAAACACATATGAATTTATGGTGTACAGACGTGTACAAAACAGAAGTGTACAAATAACACTTACTTTTACCCTGTTGCAAAATTACCAAAAATCACATCATAGGTACCCATAACTTCAACTTTATGTGAAATACCCAACCACACCGGGGACTTAGCTCTACTAACGGTAATGCGTTAGATTTTTTTTTTTTTTTCAACTC
>NW_007488199.1:0-285 GCF_000475195.1 Diaphorina citri
TAGCAAAAGAAAGAAGGAGGCAAAGAGGAGATAAAAAGGAGCTATTTATAGTGAAGACAGTCCTGGGATCTCAAGATAAAAGCAACTGTGATAGAAGCTCAAGAAAAGATCATCAGCCTTTTCTTCAAACGCTGAAAACATGCTAATCACAAATGTCGCGTTCAATACAGCAGAAAAAATCAGGGGTGAATTCCGGAAAAGGAGAGCTAGTAGAGAGGACTAGGAGTGGCCATTCACGAAGAGAATAAAATAAAACAGAACTTATTTGTCCTGCCCTAATAGGAC
>NW_007488200.1:0-285 GCF_000475195.1 Diaphorina citri
TAAGTTATATTTCTCCTACCATAATGGCGGAACCATGATTTCATGTGACACATGAATCTGTCCGCAAAAGGTTAACTCGTAGGAATTCATTGAGAGAATTTATTATGTGGTGAACAAAGTGGATAGAGTGAGTGGTTATCAAAAGGGTGGCTCAGGTTTAGTGTTTTGTTCTTCATAATTTCACAATTTTACCTTTCTTCTTAGTTTTTTTCCCCCCTTTTCCCCCTTCCTTTCTTTCACCACCTTCATCCACCTTTCTTCTGAAAAAAAAAAAAAAAAAAAAAT
>NW_007488201.1:0-285 GCF_000475195.1 Diaphorina citri
CTTACCTATCAAGGGTACGTAAGTAACTGTCTGTAGGTATGAATGTACTTATTGAAGTACTGGGTAGAGTAGTAGAAAGTGATATCTAGTAGGTAAGTAAGTACTTACCTAGCAAAATTTTAAGTGAAGTGATCAATATTTTTCGATAGTTTTTCCATCCCATAAGTTTTTGAACTTGAAAGCTGAATGGATTTGTTTCGTTCTGCTTATCCTCCATGTAGATTTTTGTAGCTTTTTCCTCTACGAGCAAACTTTATGTTCTTACTTGTACAGCGTACACCACTC
>NW_007488202.1:0-285 GCF_000475195.1 Diaphorina citri
CATATCCTAACATTCTAGCACAAAACATCGCAGGGTATTGTGAAAACTCGTGAAAGAAGCACTTCCACAGTATGGGTAAATAGTTGAGATTGAAGAGGCTCTGACATGGAGAAGAAAATAAAAGATTGAGGAAAAATGAGAACATTTTTCTTTCAAGCAAGGAAGCAGAAGAAAAAGAGGAAGAAGATGACAATAGATCAGTTGCGTTTACTTGGGTGATGTTTCAAAGTCACAGAGCAGGAAAAATGAGGACCAACGGAATTTTTCTTTTTCTTCTACGACTTC
>NW_007488203.1:0-285 GCF_000475195.1 Diaphorina citri
GACCCGACAGCCTCAGCTTTGTTAGAACTAGCAGGCAAAACCAAGCACAGTGCAGGACTTAGGGAGCCTGATGTTGAATTAGAAAATTGAATTGACCTGTGTTTATTGTAAAAATTTCAGAGTAAAAAAAATGCAAAAATGATATTTATTATACACCTGCCTATTATTTTTTGTATTTCCCATAATTCCAGAATACTAGAATAATAAAATAAAATAAATTGGACCCAATCAAAAAACAGTCCTTTTGGTTATTTACCTATTTATATACAGTGTCATTATTTTAGT
>NW_007488204.1:0-285 GCF_000475195.1 Diaphorina citri
CAAGTCCAGATGAGATCCCGCCACACAACACTCCCTTCCCGCCCTGCCCCGCTGCACGCTGCTTAATTAGTGACTAACACTGTCACTTGGGGGCGAGTACTGTGGCGCTCACAACAACACTCACTACCAATGATAAACCATAACCATAAAATCGGGGTTTGAACCCGTTACTCTCATGGTGGATTTCACCAACTTTCTTTCCAGCCCCAAACAGCCCGTTAGCTTAACAGCCCTGTTAAGCCAATACAAATTAAATGGAACTTAACTGGCTGTTAGCTTAACAGA
>NW_007488205.1:0-285 GCF_000475195.1 Diaphorina citri
AACAGATTTCAATAAAAACATAGAATGTCAAATTCAAATGTTTTCTGTCCAATTAAAAAAAGTTATATTTGTTGAGGGTAATACTTGACGAATAATAAAATACGTAGGTAGGTATATCTAGAATCTAGATAATAATAGAAAACAGAACTATTTGGTTCAGGAGGTTTGTTTGATAGAGGGAACTGTAACAACGCAACGGAGGTCTTATTGTCCTGAAGTCGAAGAGAGAAGGAGGACAGGATAGGACAAAGCCAGCCGTTCCGAGAACGAATCTTATCTGTTTAA
>NW_007488206.1:0-285 GCF_000475195.1 Diaphorina citri
TTTTGGCAGGCATAATCGCTTTTTAGAGGCGTTTTTGAGACAATTCTTATGGACATTAGCTTTTAAGTCAGTTTTTTTCGATTCCAATTTCTCTTTAGCGCCATTTTTGACTCACCCTTTTATGGAAATCGGTTCAGCAGTTTAAATTGGTCGCACCACGTTTTAATCGAAACCAAGGCTACGAAATTCTCAAACTACAAAAGGACTTGTGAGTAATCGGAGGAGAAAGGTATTTGCAATTTAAAAATCTCAATGGACGGTGAGATAAATGGGCAACACAATAAA
>NW_007488207.1:0-285 GCF_000475195.1 Diaphorina citri
TCACATATGAGCTCAGGACTAATTTCGTTGGTAGGGCTATACGAGGTCGTAGCGACACGAAATCGGGGATAAAAGTCCGATGGTTAGAAAGCTAAGAAAAATAGCTATAAGATGGTGTAGAGTTTAGGTGGAATACCTATTTCCAACTCCGTCGTTGGAGCGTCTTTTCCCTAAAAAATAGGTATCATTTTTCACATATGAACTCGGGACTAGAATCGTTGGTGAGCGAATTGAACTGTGTTCCGACACCTAATTTTTGATCAAAGTATATTATTTAGAAAACTG
>NW_007488208.1:0-285 GCF_000475195.1 Diaphorina citri
ATTTGCCTACATCTTGCAAGATGGGTGGTGGTTTGTGTCTAACTTGATTTATTGAAGTTAATATAAACATAAATTTTATTGAAAGTTTTAATTAGCTAACTATACTCTTATACATGTGTCTGTGAATATTTTTTGCCTGTTTCTACACAAATTAGGGTTTATCTTCATGAATAAATTTTATTATTTAATAGCTACATAAATAATTATTTTAAAGTTTTTTTTTTATCAATAGAACACCTTGTGTTTGTAAATAATGCAACAGGTATGTTGAACTCGAGATCTGAG
>NW_007488209.1:0-285 GCF_000475195.1 Diaphorina citri
TATTAGAACATAATTTATAGTTTTATTGGGAACAATAAATTTAATATTTTTCCATCAAGGAAGCTTTTTTTGCTTTAGAGAATCTTTTGTGATAATCACTGACAATTTGTAGTGCAAATTGTCTTTGCTCTTCATTTTTAGTCAAGCAATGACAATTTGCACTACAAATCGTCAGTGATTATCACAAAAGATTCTCTAAAGCAAAAGAAAAGCTTCCTTGATGGAAAAATATTAAATTTATTGTTCCCAATAAAACTATAAATTATGTTCTAATAGTCTGGCTGG
>NW_007488210.1:0-285 GCF_000475195.1 Diaphorina citri
GCTGTTTCCTAACTAAGCTCGAAGATCCGAGCGATCTTCAAAAGCTTTTTCGTTGGGTTTTGTCATATTATGTACGAAAAGATTTCGAGGTGATTCAAAGCGAATTCCTTAGGCCTTAGGCCATCAGTAAATTATGAAAATAAGAAGCAGCAATTGTCTTAATAGTTAAACGCGCCTGCTGTTTATTTAGGTCACAAGTTACATGCATCATCAGCGCTATCTTATCTTAGCACGAGGAGATTAGTTTAAAAGCGAACTCAATTTGGAAGAATAAGCGAGAAATTC
>NW_007488211.1:0-285 GCF_000475195.1 Diaphorina citri
ATCTTAGCAACAAAACCGATTACGAGCATAGTAATACGCACGAGCTGAAATTAATTCGATCAGAAGTTATTATGGCACACCTAATATTATCGGATACCCATAGAACCAGTCACCTACTTACCTACCATCTACTGAACTACTCAAGTATTTTTTTTTTTCTTCTTCATAAATACTTTTATCCATTTATTTCATATACCTAGTATCCATTTATTTAGCCAGGGGGGAAAAGATTTGCACACAGTTTGATTAGCATCAATACTATGTCCTTACTATCCTGATTGATGG
>NW_007488212.1:0-285 GCF_000475195.1 Diaphorina citri
ACCTCGGCTGGGATTGAACCCACGCCCTCCTGTTTACCAGGCGAGCGCCTTGACCACTACACCACCGAGGCAGGAAATACTTGGGCACATACTCGTAATATGTACTGGTAAACACAATTTTATTAAAGTACAACACCTATTATACGCAAAGTTTGACAGAGGGAACTGTAACAACGAAGGTCTTATCGTCCCGAAACCGAAGAGAGGAGTACAGGATAGGCCGTTCCGAGAACGAACCCTATCTGTTTAGAGAAAACTTCGCCCTGGGCGACCTAGCGCTTACAA
>NW_007488213.1:0-285 GCF_000475195.1 Diaphorina citri
TGTTCGCGGATTTGGCGATTATGTTCGCGGATTTGGCGATTATGTTCGCGGATTTCGTGATTATGTTCGCGGATTTGGAAATTTTGTTCGCGGATTTGGCGATTCTGTTCGCGGATTTCGCGATTATGTTCGCGGATTTCGTGATTATGTTCGCGGATTTGGAAATTTTGTTCGCGGATTTGGCGATTCTGTTCGCGGATTTCGCGGTTTTGTTCGCGGATTTTGCGATTATGTTCGCGGATTTCGCGATTATGTTCGCGGATTTGGTGATTTTGTTCGCGGATT
>NW_007488214.1:0-285 GCF_000475195.1 Diaphorina citri
CTTATTAAAATGAAATAAAAACATACTTGGATCTACTCAGAGCGTTCGACCTCGTCAGTTAACATTGGGATCTTTAAGTATTGTGAGCTCATTTCCTGATTTTTGAGAACAGTATTGGACTTATTGGTATTTTAGTGCTTTGGTGTTAACATTTACGAGTTGTTGATGTTGAGAGAAGTTCCTGGATGAAAGGGTACGGCCCTAAGACCCAAGGGGGAAGTTCATGGCCTTTACTTAATGATGGCCTTTATGGATTTAACACGAGACTAGAGATGTCAGAAGAGA
>NW_007488215.1:0-285 GCF_000475195.1 Diaphorina citri
GGTATATTAAATTTATCTAAGTAGTAGGTACAGGTATATTACCTACTTTTGAGAACACCATGTAGATTTCAGGTAATAGGTATCTACTAGAAGACAATAAACATGTGTACCTCTACTTGGCTTCCTCTTAAAAGCACTAATGTTCATATCTAACAAAAATATAGCCAAAGTGGTTGGGTTTCTTGTTTCTTTACCAATATACCTAGGTACTTAAGTCTATTCTTCCACTGTCATAATACTCACATCAAAGTGGTCTTCACATGCATATAGTGTGGATTTATCAGA
>NW_007488216.1:0-285 GCF_000475195.1 Diaphorina citri
TCATTCTCACCTCCGCGATGTATTGTTTCATTGAGAGTTTAGTTTCATTCTCACCTCCGCGATGTATTGTTTCATTGACAGTTTAGTTTCATTCTTACCTCTGCGATGTATTGTTTCATTGAGAGTTTAGTTTCATTCTCACCTCCGCGATGTATTGTTTCATTGAGAGTTTAGTTTCATTCTCACCTCCGCGATGTATTGTTTCATTGAGAGTTTAGTTTCATTCTCACCTCTGCGATGTATTGTTTCATTGAGAGTTTAGTTTCATTCTTACCTGTGCGATGT
>NW_007488217.1:0-285 GCF_000475195.1 Diaphorina citri
AGGGAGAAAACTTTCAGACAAATGAATTTATTTTCCCGATGAGTTTGAGCTTTGAATTTGAACAGACTGCTTCGACTTCAGTGCAGGTCAAATAGGTAGTTCTTGTTCAAAGAGTAAAATGTCTCATTTTCAAGACCGTCTGGTAGACATATGAGTATGTATTAGATCAATCCAAATAGGTCACGTAATTCTCACCATTTCTTCATATATTAGAATTGCTGGCGAAGAACTTCTGCCATTGTAAATGAAATATAATTGCAAAGAAATCGCATTGCAAAGAAATAT
>NW_007488218.1:0-285 GCF_000475195.1 Diaphorina citri
ACAATTGTCGCTACAGATGGATTCCACAACAGGTTCAAACGAGACACAACGCTTATCCGTGATGTAACGTTTGGATTTTAAACGGCACCAGTTGATGTGAGGCTTTTTCTTTTCTGTAACGGGAAGAGGATCGTAAATTTTAGAAGATGAAAGATGGAGACCCAGACGAGTTGATTTCCGTTACCCCTACCCCAACAGATTTAGTCAGAGGATTGACGAGATCCCAATGAATACAAATAATAATAAACGAGCTTTTACTTTTCAAAACGAGGTTAGCTAAATGTA
>NW_007488219.1:0-285 GCF_000475195.1 Diaphorina citri
AGGAAAATGAAAAGTAATGTCTGTTTTGACAATGTATCCACCAACCACCCTAACTTACCCACTACTACCTACCGACCTAGAAGTCATCACTACAACGAGTATTTCTAAAGTTAGAAACACACTACTATCACGTTACGTCACGTGGGGAGTAAGAAAGATGGATAATATCAGAATCCACACGACAGTGAAAAAAGAAATCTCCTATTTGTGTTTAACCTAACCTCATACTAACACTGGTCACTGCTCAATTGTGATTGTAACAGCTCCTTTTTTTTTTTTTTTTTT
>NW_007488220.1:0-285 GCF_000475195.1 Diaphorina citri
CACGATCGAATAAACTACGGGCCAAAAAATTCCCGGAGGGACGGACCCAGCTTGTTCTGTTCTATTATATTTCGTTTTGTTTCCTCCCTCATCTTTTTACTTATGACAGACATAGACACTATCGGAATTCCTATTCTTTAGTTCTTCTTCTGTACGATCATTTATTTATGTTGTTGTTCCTTCGTGGTACTTGTATCCAAAAAGTACACCTGAAAGTCCTGAAACCGATTACCCCTAACACAGACAATTTGTACCTATACGATTTACATAGTGGGATTAGGAGTA
>NW_007488221.1:0-285 GCF_000475195.1 Diaphorina citri
AAAAGAATATTAACTCTGAGGAAAAGAGAAAAAACAAAAGGAGTAGAAAGCTGATGCAAAAGAAAAGCAAATTATAATCTAATCAGCAAAACACTTAGCGCGAAACTTTCGCTCCAAGGAAATCTTAGAACATGACTAAACTACATGGAAAAGATTCATAAGAACTACTCAGATAACATCTAATAATCCAGCTATATATTTCATAAATTTGATACTCAGGTGTGAGAATTTATCATCAGAACTATTCCAGAGTACCAACAAGAAAATATTATGATCTCCAATTTC
>NW_007488222.1:0-285 GCF_000475195.1 Diaphorina citri
TGTATAACCTTCTTTCCAATCTTGACATTGCTTTCCAGTACACGGTACGTGTCCTTTTCTTCTCCTTCTTCTATGTCCTTCTAAGTTACTTACCTGGGTTCTTAGGACTGACCAATTCGTTAGGACCTAACACACGTCCTAAGAGCTACTTTCATTAAAAACGCGCTATTTGTTCATTAAATAAATAGAAAAAATTGATCTCGAACGAAAAAAAAATTGGCCTAAGAAATATGTTATGAACAGAGATGTGCGAACCGCAAAATGTAAAATGTACATTTACATTTT
>NW_007488223.1:0-285 GCF_000475195.1 Diaphorina citri
AAGGATTTTGCGAAACTCTAAACCGATCCTGAGATATGATCAATTTTTGATCGCTAAAATCTCCATAAGAAATACACACGAGTGCAGAGACTGCGGGAGAGAAATGTTCCGCTCTCGACCAATATTTTGAGTTTCGTTTATGTTTTTAGTTCGGGATGAACTAGCGGGATTCAGGAGCGAAGCGACGGAATTCAGCTATATTGTATTAATGCTGTCCACATTTTCCTCAAGAAGATGAAATGAATGAATTGTATTATTTGTTTATTTCAAAATAAAAGTAAAATA
>NW_007488224.1:0-285 GCF_000475195.1 Diaphorina citri
TTGAACTTTGTGGTAATGACCTTCCCAGTGATTTCTATTTGAGCTTGATTTTGTTCCATCTTGATTCTTGAGGAACTCGAGTCATAGTTCATTTCCTCTGCCTTGATGATAGTAGATCTACGAGTGATTGTACTTCTTTGTTGAGTGCCTATTTCACTAAACCATATTCCATCTAGGATGTAGGATGACTGCAAATTTAAAATGACTTTATAACTTTATCAAGCTTGTCGGGAGGCGCGCAAATGTCCTGAGTTAGAAGCGCCACCCGGCCTATATTAACACGAA
>NW_007488225.1:0-285 GCF_000475195.1 Diaphorina citri
ATCTACGGAGTTCTTTTTGAATTTTCAAATTTCTTTTCGAGATTTTCAAACCTTCACATATTGAGAGAAAGGTAATCTAGGCGAGTTTCATATCGCATTCCTATCCAAAATACCAAGAAAAGATGCAGAAAGAACCCCATACAAAACTGAGACAACCTGAGGCTGCTAGAAGTGCTAGATTCAACTAAACGTCTCACACCTACACACAGATTGTTCATAATTACCCATGCTCTATGTATGTACAACCTGTATTTAACTTTTAACATTTCGAGCATGCCTTGGAGG
>NW_007488226.1:0-285 GCF_000475195.1 Diaphorina citri
TAGGGAGATATCTCAAACATTTTCATACGTATTCTCAGCATAAGTTGATAAATTTACTACTTGTCATATTTCATTAAGAAAACAATGTAAGAATAAACAACACCATTAAGTTCAGGTAACACAAAGTGGCAAGTTTCACAAAGCACAACACATAAGAGTATTCTATTCTTATATTAAATCATTTTGAACATTTTACCATCTTCATTTTAAATCACTTTGAATATTTTACCACAGAACATAGCAAAATAAACTCTAAATACCTATAAATATATCCGATAACGTTCA
>NW_007488227.1:0-285 GCF_000475195.1 Diaphorina citri
ACACGTAGAAAAAATATGACATAACTTGGTCGAATTGAAGGAGATGGATGACATATTTTTTTGTAAAAAAAAAAAAAAATAGACTAAGGCCTCGTTGAATATATTTTTGGGAATAAAAATAATTTAATACTCGACTTGTGTTTTCTTTCGAAATAGATAAATAGACGGTGGAAATAGATATAAATAAGATGGTTCACCAACACCAAGTGATGAATCAACATGACTGAGGGAAATGGGGCTAAAATATCGTTTGAAATACAGGTGTGCTGTATTGGTCCAGGGAGG
>NW_007488228.1:0-285 GCF_000475195.1 Diaphorina citri
CTAAAACTACTAACTTCTCATCATTTCAGCTAAATAGAACATTTCAGCTAAAAATCAACTAAAATATCCTGATTCTTGCCCCTTTAAACTATAAACTTCTCATCATTTCAGCGAAAGTAGCTAAAAATCAACAACAAAAAAGTCCCTGATTCTTGCCCCCAAAACTATTATTATTAACTTCTTATCATTTCTGTTCCGATCACTCATTCGGTTCATGTTCAATATCGTGACTTGAAGAATCTCTGGAATGTCAACAATGTCATTGAATGAGGAAATACTCCGTAA
>NW_007488229.1:0-336 GCF_000475195.1 Diaphorina citri
GAAGACTGTCAGGACAATTGCTTGGGTGTTACGTTTTAAACATAATACTTTGTGTAAAGACCAACGTCTTCAAGGTGAACTTACTGCTCAAGAGTTCAAGATAGCAGAAGACAAAGTGTTACTATTGGTTCAAAGAGAAACCTTTCTTGACTTATCTGATCCTAAGCTGATTAGTTTACTGCCATTTTCTAGATAAAACTTGGTAACCTTTGGGAAATTATTTTAAAGGGGGCTAATCATTTGTATTTTGGTATTTGTACATACATTCAAATTGAAATTAACTTGGTTTATTTGTCACATTTGACATCATTGTCATGGGATTAGCATTTAGCATTT
>NW_007488229.1:7334-10321 GCF_000475195.1 Diaphorina citri
CGTTCTAGACCAGGTGATTAGGTAGATCCCTATGTATGGAGTCAATCTTCTCCTTAGAGGAAATTCGGTAACCTCTTTGAATCGAAATCAAAGAAGTAGTTGGAGGAGACAGGTTCTATCCAAAACAGAGGTGCAGAGAACATTGTTTTTCGACCCCTTAATCCGATGTGGTGAATATTAAGGTTATCCCAGTTTTTAAGACACTCTCGACGTGAGTTATAGTGGAAGAACCACTAGAAGAGTTTAAAGTACCTAACTTGTGAAAGCTATAACTACCTGTTACATAGTCAGAGAAACAGGGTGTGATCTGGTTCTTACAAACCCACAAAGGAGATGAAGGGACTGTTGAGGGTGGGAAGAATTCACACTTCAAGAAGAGAACGTATTAACTGCTTCGCTAAACCACTTGACGCGAGACGAAGACAAACCGATAGGCACGATTGGTTTGTCAACAGTTGTATTTTTGATGTCTCAAGATGTTCCAATTAGCCTGGTTCTATAAAAAGGAAGAGATGTTAGTCACTCACAACTGAGGTTTACCTCAAAGTCCTGGCGAAGATCATTCTTACCTGACCTACTCTGAGGTTTATGATGTTGAGCCTGTCACGGCTATTTAGAAATGATTATGGTAGAAGTAGGAGGGTATTCTTTGCATCTTTTAGAGATAGTGACCTCGTGTGTGTGACTAAACTTCTTTGCGGAAAAGTTCAGTGGACTATAGGGTTAAGAAGGTAGAGAGAAAAGAGCTTAAAATCGTTCTCTACGTCCCTACGAAAAGTTAATCCAATCCGGGGAAACTATTCGTTAGTAATTCTGACTTAAAAGGCAAGGGTCGCCTCCGCAGCTTTTGCCCTGCCTGTCCACCATCATCTTACCCCAAAATATATAACGTACCACTCCATTCATCACAAAAGGGAACATTGACCATTAGATGCAGACATGAACAGGAGGGTTAGTGGGGTGAATCAGGTTAACAGGTTCTGGCAAAAGAATTTGTACATATTATCTCAATAGAAAGAGTGAAGAAATGTCCCTGCCTCGTGCAAAACTCACGTTTGTTTCATATGATGTCTGGTTCTCTACCTTCAACTGAGGATCGGTTCCTCCATTTACTCTATAGTTTTGTGCCCAAAGAAGTAACTGGAGTGACACCTATTTTTACAAGAACCATTGGAAAAGTTACGAGTTCAGAAAAAAAAACCCCTGCGTAAAGCATCCCAGGAAATAAGGTTCTTGTAGATTACAGGTATCCTGACATATAATCCGAAGAAAGTGTATGCTTACCAGTGATGTCAATGTTACAACAGTCTATTGTAACACATGATTGGCCTTAAACGGCGCTATCCCAGCGTAGGGTCCTACACAAGGGTACGTTGATTAGGACTTAACATTAACTTGTGTAAATGGTCCTGGTTTCGAATCGGTCGTTATACGTCTAGGGTCGTTATCCAGTTACGTCATGAACTCCGGGTTGTAGTGACTAGAGTTATGGGAGGACGGAGAATCAAGGAGTTCGGTTCTTGGAAGACCCTGCACCTATTGTAAAGGTGTCTACAAACAGCCAGGTCACCGGAGTTAGGACGTCATTTACTATCTAGCTCTAATCTTGAAGTTCGTTCATTGTATACTACCAACCGTGATCATGTTCCGGTGGTTTTTTCACGTACAACTTGGAAAGAAAGTAATGTCCAAGTATGGGGTAAGGGTACGTCCAAAATCAGTTTGTATCTGCACAGACTCTGGGCCCGTTGTGTGTGCCTGAAAGAAATCAACAAGAACTAAGGGAAGTATGTGACTCTCACAAACGTAGTTGTCCTGTGCCTTGGGGAAGAGTATCAGATTCATGTATTTGCTGATGCCAGCAAAGATGCATATGCCACCGCCATATTTTTGCGCATTGAACACAATCAAGGTGTGATACTTAGGCTCTTGGCCTCTAAAGCCAGAGTAGCTCCTGCAACAAAGACAAGTAAAAGAATGAGCATACCAAGACTAGAGCTTTTAGCGGCTTGTATTGCAGCCAGATTATATCAAAATGTAATTAATGATTATAAATTGCACAATGTAAAGACGATCTGTTGGACAGATGCCTCGACAGTGTTGGCTTGGCTCCAAAGACATGAGCCGTGGGACATCTATGTTATGAACCGTGTCAAGGAAATCCGTGAACTAACAAAGAACTGTGAATGGCGTCACGTCCCTGGGATTATGAACCCTGCAGACCTCCCGTCCCGTGGAAGCTCCGTAAAGAAACTTATACAGTTGAGATGGTGGGAGGGCCCTGCTTGGTTGAAGGATTCACCTGAAACATGGCCACAAACTGAGGTAAATTATGATGAAGAAGAAGTCAACAGGGAAAGGAAAAAGACGGTAGTGTCCTCTATGATAGATACCCATACAGATGTAGAAAAGGATTGGTATTACAAACGGTTCTCTAGTTACAAGAAGACTGTCAGGACAATTGCTTGGATGTTACGTTTTAAACATAATACTTTGTGTAAAGACCAACGTCTTCAAGGTGAACTTACTGCTCAAGAGTTCAAGATAGCAGAAGACAAAGTGTTACTATTGGTTCAAAGAGAAACCTTTCTTGACTTATCTGATCCTAAGCTGATTAGTTTACTGCCATTTTCTAGATAAAACTTGGTAACCTTTGGGAAATTATTTTAAAGGGGGCTAATCATTTGTATTTTGGTATTTGTACATACATTCAAATTGAAATTAACTTGGTTTATTTGTCACATTTGACATCATTGTCATGGGATTAGCATTTAGCATTTTCATTGTACTTAGTTTAATAACTTTTGATTGACATGTCCTATTTGGTTGATCAGATTTTTTATGGATAGTTCAGAATTTTTTTTTTTGTCTTTTGATATATAACTTGTTAGAATAAGTTTATATTTACCCCCTTTTTTGAATTTTTTGTGTATTGAAAATATTAATTCCTGTTAGTCATAACATTTTCGGTGGGAGTGTTGCGAGAA
>NW_007488230.1:0-285 GCF_000475195.1 Diaphorina citri
GGGAAAAAAAGAGGGTTTTATCGATCGATAACATAGGTACCGTGCCGATAATTATTTGTCGATCGAAATAAAAATTACTGCATTGCGATTTAAGGTATAAACACACTACTATCACGTCACATCACGTCACGTGAACTCATGGGGAGTCAGAAAGATGTAGTTCAAAGTTTTCCCATAATATTGTAAGGTAATTTCGTTCAGGACACAGCCTTGACCAATACACCTCGGCGGTGTAGTGGTCAAGGCGCTCGCCTGGTAAACAGGAGGGCGTGGGTTCAATCCCAG
>NW_007488231.1:0-285 GCF_000475195.1 Diaphorina citri
ATGGAAACTAATTCTTACCATTTAAGAGACAAATGCAGGATAAAATTGAGGTTTACAGAGATAAAATATTGCTTCTCACAGACAGAGTAGGTCTGCATACTTCTTCACAGTAGGCAAGTTACATGTATTGTGCAAAAGGTTAAAAGGGTGTTGAGAGAAAGTCGATACTGTCAAACAGCACACAGTAATGTCTACAGATAAGAAAAGTTCACATTCCACAGGATTTTAAACGGATTAAAATGAATGGAAAATGATTTTTCTTGAAAATAAAAGTTCAGGAACAAG
>NW_007488232.1:0-285 GCF_000475195.1 Diaphorina citri
ATAAGTACTTTTTATCAGTTTACAATCAGAGTTATATTTTTTCCTTATTTATTTTATTTAATAATAGATACTAGGCCAAATTAGGTAATTAACTTATATTTTTATAACTTATATCAAATTTTAATATTTTTCGAAATTATTTTCATCACTAAAAAACACCTCCAATATCACAATAAGTAATCCACTCCAAATAAAGTTATTTTTTTAGGTAAAAAGTTTAGAAAAAAATTCGCGCTTTTTATCGCGACAAAAACGCGTAAATAAATTCTAAAATTTCTGTAATAT
>NW_007488233.1:0-285 GCF_000475195.1 Diaphorina citri
GTGTTTTGGCACTAAAAACTGACCATGGAAAATTTGACCCGATTACATTACTTTCCTTCCTATAGGATAAGGAAAGTATCGGAGTTCTGGTCAATGCTCTGTTGAGAACGCTTCTAATCATTAGCATGGTTTGTTTATTTTCTCTTTTGTCGGTACTAGGCGAGGGTCGGTGGTCGGTTCTCTGTTGTGGACGCTTATTTAGGGACATGATCTTTAGCTCTAAACCACCCTGTATAGTAATGATCAGAGATGATGAGCATGAGGTTATGAGGGGTAGGGTGGAGG
>NW_007488234.1:0-285 GCF_000475195.1 Diaphorina citri
ATTGCTTTGCCAACTCTTTCTGTTCAAATTGCTTTGCCAACTGTTTCTGTTATATCTTTCGGGGGACAAGTTAGGATCCTTGGAGAATCCTTGAAATCCTTCCTTCTATTCTGTTCCATCTACATAGAAATTACTTTGTCAACTGTCTTTGATACAAATTGCTTTACCAACTCTTTCTGTTCAAATGTGATAACTATCTTTT
This sequence comes from Diaphorina citri, assembly GCF_000475195.1. Taxonomy (NCBI): domain Eukaryota; kingdom Metazoa; phylum Arthropoda; class Insecta; order Hemiptera; family Psyllidae; genus Diaphorina; species Diaphorina citri. The sequence goes on from NW_007488234.1 coordinate 203, forward strand.
GTGCAAATTGCTTTGCCAACTCTTTCTGTTCAAATTGTTTTACTGTCTTTTGTACAAAATACAAATTGTTTTTTCCAACTGTT
>NW_007488235.1:0-285 GCF_000475195.1 Diaphorina citri
ATAGATTCAATATTAGAGTGCCGGAACCCAGTCACCCGATTGGGCTGCCGGCACCCTAGTTTTTTTCTCAGTGCTCCACTTTTGTTTGATAGAGTATCTCTGTAATTCTGTACAAATATGTTGTATCAAATATGTATGTATGTTATCTCTATTTTCCACAGCTATCTTTCACTAGCTTTTCCGTTTTCCGCTTTCCGAGAGTTGTCTGAAGTTTTTTTTCCCGGGTAATAAATTAATAACATAGCGATAATTATCTGCAAACAACATGTTTTTCTTGTGAAAAAC
>NW_007488236.1:0-285 GCF_000475195.1 Diaphorina citri
ATCCCATCAGGATAAAATCCGCCCCGGGCGGGAATCGAACCCGCGGCCTAGCGCTTACAAGACAGACGCACTACCAACGAAGCTAACTACAGTAACTAGGCTGGCGAAGAAAAAGAAGAAGAGTTGTATGTAAATTGTATGTAATGTGTATTTAGTCCAGTAAGATGGGGATTTTTCCAGGAAAAAATTCCCAAAGTTTTTTTCTCAACGGTTTTATATGTATTTTTTGGCGCTGAATCCGAATTTCAACTTTGCCACCTCGCCAGAGGTGAGCTAACTCCGCCA
>NW_007488237.1:0-285 GCF_000475195.1 Diaphorina citri
GTGTCCAGACGGGATGGTGTTCAATGATTACAGCTCCCAACAGGAGAAGTGTGATCTGCCCTTCAACTTGGACTGCTCACAGCGACCTGAATTACGTAAGTTATGCTCGTACATCACTAACACAATGTTGTGCTATAGAACAGAACAAAATCAGAGGGAAGCTCTTCTTCTCAAAAGTTACAAGGAACAATACCTACCTACCTTTGCTACGCGCTAAAAAAAAACGTCCGTGTATTAGAAATTTACCTTTAACTTGGGTGAACATTTTTACTGCACCCAAAATAG
>NW_007488238.1:0-285 GCF_000475195.1 Diaphorina citri
GTCGCTACAAAAACCATGAGAGAGGCAGGCGCGGTCATCACGCCATACATCGTAAAAGGCTGCGAATATCACATTTGGGATACGGATGAGTTCTGGGAGTGCGCCATCACCCATCAGACCAACCCTGAGAATCATCAGGTCGGCACGTGCAAGATGGGAGTCGATGGTAAGTGGGGACCCTCATAACCTCATTATTATGTCTATAAAGGGAGTTTTAGCCAGCCTAGTTAGCTTAGTTGGTAGCGCGTCTGCCTTGTAAGCGCTAGGCCGCGGGTTCGATTCCCG
>NW_007488239.1:0-285 GCF_000475195.1 Diaphorina citri
TTTTTATATATACAGGTTGTCCCAGAATTTATGCTTAAATCGTTTTTCTGGGAGCCTGTTTGAAATTTTGAAAAACAAAAAAACCTGTAACTTTTTGATTTTGAAGCGGATATTTTGCCAATATCGCGATGCGCAAAAAATTTCGCGAAGTCCGCGAATTGGGTTCAAACTTTGGATTTTTAAATGAGAACCCCTATTTTTTATTACAAACATATTCGTTTTCTACGTTAAATCAAGCGTATCGGGAGGCGCGCGAACGTCAAGAGTTCGAAGCGCCGCCCAACC
>NW_007488240.1:0-285 GCF_000475195.1 Diaphorina citri
AGAGAAATTCCTGTTTATACTTACCTCATACTTTTCATTGCAATGAGTAACCCTCCACTCAGGTTCTGGAATGGGACACATTTTGATGATTTCATCTTCAGGACTGAAAATTTTCCAACCATCTTCCAAAATGGGATACAAGGGTCGATAGTAGAATGCATATTTGTATTTGAGTACTTCTGCAATAATAAAATCATAGTCAAATTGGTGGTTAAACAACAATCTTAAAATAATCTAAAGTTTGCTGCTTACATTTACCTGCCTTGTTAGCTCAGTGAGTATGTA
>NW_007488241.1:0-285 GCF_000475195.1 Diaphorina citri
GCTCTTAAAAGTTTACTGACAGAATCAAACCTGACTTCTCTTTAAAACTAAGAAGGCATAGTGAATAAGATGTACAAGATAGGAACTAGGAACCTATTCTATTTCATGGTCTTTTGAGTCTAAAACACTATGAAATTATTTATTTTGATTTATATAGTAGGTAATTCTGGTTGGTGATAAGATCACAGGTCTTTAACCTACACCTGGACCTGGGGAGTCAAGAGGGATTATACTTACAGGACTTAGCGGTACGGAGATTCCTTTTGTAAACTTGCAGGTACGATA
>NW_007488242.1:0-285 GCF_000475195.1 Diaphorina citri
AACATTTCTTGAATACCCAGTGACCAGACACACCGAGAGGTACCTTCTGGGTTCTGGAATGTCTGGCCAACTTTCAATCTACTGGAAATGTCTGCTCCCGACCACACTTTGAGTTGGCCTCAGTGAATTCTGCGTGGCACTGCCAAGTCAACAGATTTTTTTGATTTTGAATAATAACTTTATTGATATCAATTGAAAATATACAGGACCTCCTAAACTGGAGGAGAAAGGTTGATTATCTCGGGAGCGATTTGAATTTCCAGTTCGTTCTCGGAACGGCTCGCT